>NC_052947.1:42003827-42251327 GCF_013358895.1 Oreochromis aureus
GAACGTCACTCAGGACTGAAATATGAACCTTTTTAAAGCAGCAAAGTTTCTAGCTCATGTTTTAGTTCCAGGTCCTGGTTTAGTTGCTACAGTGAAGGAGTTTCCATTCAATTCAACTTTATTTATACAGCACCAAATGACAACAACAGTCGCCTGAAGGCGCTGTATACTGTAAGGTAGACCCTACAATAACACATACAGAGAAAAACCCAACAATCATATGACCCCCTATGAGCAAGCACTTTGGCGACAGTGGGAAGGAAAAACTCCCTTTTAACAGGAAGAAACCTCCGGCAGAACCAGGCTCAGGGAGGGGCGGGGCCATCTGCTGTGATTGGTTGAGGTGAGAGAAGGAAGACAGGATAAAGACATGCTGTGGAAGAGAGACAGAGATTAATAACAGAAATGATTCAATGCAGAGAGGTCTGTTAACACATAGTGAGTGAAGAAGAAACACCCAGTGCATCATGGGAATCCCCCAGCAGCCTACACCTATTGCAGCATAACTAAGGGAGGATTCAGGGTCACCTGGTCCAGCCCTAACTATATGCTTTACTTTAGAGAAGTAATAAATGCATGAACCCCGAATGAGATAAAGACGTTTGTGATATCTGTGTGTGTCTGTCCTCAGGGCCAAATACCACAAACTGAAATATGGCACCGAGCTGAACCAGGGAGAAATCAAACCTCCGAGTTACGACTCAGGTAGGAGGTTTTCTGACTGTTTTCCCCATCTGCAGAAATTCAGCGTCGAGTTCGATCAGAGGCACGAAAATCACAGTTTAAATTTACGACAACAGTAACCCGTGTCAGACTGCATGTATGCTACATGAAAGTGTAATTAATGTCTGCACTGAAGCCTGCAGAGTCGCCCCCTGCTGGCCATCACAAAGAAACGCAGCATTAGGACGGTGTTCTTCAGGCTTGCTGTGGTTCCTCTGCTGCTTTACACTCAGTCTCTTCGCTCCTCACCTCTGAGTTTGATGCTGAGAGAAGCCTCTCTGCTGCCTCCCTGTGGACATGTCAGAAATAACCTCGGCCTTTTATTCATACAGTCATATCATCTGTTAACATGTGAGGGTTCCCGAGAGAACGTATTTCAGGAGAGGGGCATCTGCAGCACAATACTTTGGGAATTCACGAGTGGATGGATGGAAACACAAACGTAACGTGTTCTCTGTTTCAGACGACGACAACGAGGCTCCGAGTCCTCCGAACAGCAGCCATCAGCTCAGCTGGAAACAAGGACGCCAGCTGCTCCGACAGTGAGTGCACACACACACACACACACACACACACACACACACACGCACACGCACACACGCCTTCAGACGTCCAGTGTGTCACAGGACGGCTGTGTGTGTTAAATGTTTCTCAGAGAGAAGCAGAAAGTCAATCGTCTTAATAGAGATTAACACTTGTAATGAGAATCACACACACTAATCCACTGAGACCAGCCAGAGTGTGTGTGTGTGTGTGTGTGTGTGTGTGTGTGCGTGCTTTAAATGAGAAACTGTAAAGAACATTTTATCACTAACAGACAAAACAGGGAAACTAGAACTGACTACAGGTGGTGATGCGTTCACTGTCTGTAATCTGAGTTAAAACCTTTCCAACACGAGTCAGTTTAGCTCACAGGACAAAACAGTGAAAGTTAAAGTCCTCTGATCGTTCTGGGAAAGCCTGACGGTGCATCCTCGTCACTCAGTCTTCACCAGCAGGTGGCGCTGTGTCTCTGCAGACCTCAGCGTTTTTGGGGCTGCAGGGTGTGATCGGACCGATCCATCACTCCGACGCTTCTGTTAGCTCCTCACTCATGCATGTGTGCAGCTCTGTGTGTGTCTGTGTTTGTGGTGACAGTGAATGGAGGATTGTGTGAGGCATCAAGACCTCCTGCGATCGGAGAGGCTGGTACAGATGGGAGGGTGGGAGGGAGGGAGGGAGGGAGGCTGAACTGTGTGAGAAACACACTGGGCGTTATTCAGGGTAAACCACAGCGCTGCTCTCAGGTCAGCAGGGCCGGGGCTCGGTACAGTACGGAGATTTAAATTGGAACTTTTTGAGTTTAGAAGAGCTTCGCCTGAGCGGTTTGTTCGATTCGGACTCAGTAAGTACAAAGAGGTTTGCTCCCACTGCAGGCAGCGTCTTTCTTTACAAAACTCTAAAATCCTCCAGAACAGGCTGGAACTTGAACTAACATCCATTCTCCCCCTGCAGCAGACGGAGCTTTGACTGCAGATTTGAAATCTGACAAATAAATAAAATCAGGAGCTTGTTCAGAGCTCGAGCACAGTCAGGTGTTTTCTTCCTGTTTGTGTCCTCACACACCCTGACCCGCTCTGAGTCGGCCTGGTGTTGGAAACTGCTGCTGCCCTTTAAAGAAGCTGCTCCGGCCATATAATTGTGGTGCAGCTCAGTGGGTACAGCAAGGCACGGCTGCTGCAGGAGGACTCTCGGCATTCGACCCCATCTGGGGTTACCCTGGAGACGTCCAGCTGTGGTACATCTGTTTGGACCTGCGGTGTTTCTTTAAGAGATGTGACTGCAGGGTAACAAAGCACCAAAAGCTGCAGTTCCTTTGACGTCCACCAGAGGCAGCAGTGAGTCAGTCCCCACGGGCTCTCATGTTAAATCTTTAAGGCAGAAATAAACATGTTTGCACCCTGATGTTTGAATTTAATTAAGGCTTAAAATTTGGACCTCTGGACTGTTCGTGTTATTGTCACTTTTCATAACTCAGCTAAACGTTACCGTAGCCTCTCCGTCTGCAGCGGGAGTCTGGGTTCAGCTAGTGTTCAGCGGTTTTAGAGAGCTGTCGGTTGTCTCGTACAGATCAGCTCAGATCAGCCACGTTAGCCTCATGGCTGTTGTTGCTCCTTCAGAAGCTCTCACTGACCTCGTGTCCTGTCTCCGGATCAGGTACCTGCAGGAGGTCGGATACACGGACACCATCCTGGATGTGAAGTCTCAGAGGGTGAGGGCGCTGCTCGGTCTTACCGGAGACACGGGAGACAAACCGTCAGAGAAGAAAACCGAGCCCATGGTCAACGGCACCGAGCCGTCCTCGCTGAAGGACAGCGGTATGGTCAGGTACGAGGCCAGGAGGTGAAATAAAAACGCCACACAGCAAAGCGTGTTGTTACAAGAACCCGTTTCTCCCACAGTAAGCCCGACGTGTCCGACTCAGCCACCATGCTGGAGGCCTTCAAGTTCATTGAGAGCGCCGCTGCAGAGTTCAGCGACGAGGATGAGGACGAGGACAGCGAGGGGAGGGACAAAACCATCCTGGACCTGGCTGCAGTAAGAAGCTGACACTCTCCCGTTATTTCACTTTTTCTTTCATGTATGAGATTATTCTCATTCTCTGTAACTGTGGATGTAAATGTGCATTCCCAGTTTCCACAGGGTCTCTCTGTTTGGCTGTGCAAAGCCTGCAGAGGCCACGATGAAGCCCACTCACTGTGAGGCAAAGTGTTCCTGTCTGCTGATTGGTTCGTCTGTAATGGAGCGCACAGGAATGTCATTAGGATGTTCCCTATCTTACAAACACGAGTAAAACACAGCTTTTCAGTCTGTAAAAATCTGGAAACGGCACGTTTATTTTTTTATGTCCAAACTGAGACCGTGTGTGATTTTTAATTAATAATTTTGTCGTCATAAGAAACACTTATGGAGCTCGTGTGGGTGCTGCAGGTGCTCCCCAGCCTGGAACTCCATCTCCACCATCATTTGATCACCAACAGTCGATCGTGGCTCAAGAGTTGGCCGTTCGCCTTGTAATCGGAAGGTTGCCGGTTCGAGCCCTGGCTCCGACAGTCTAAGTCGTTGTGTCCTTGGGCAAGACACTTCATCCGTTGCCTACTGGTGGTGGTCAGAGGGCCCAGTGGCGCCAGTGTCCGGCAGCCTCGCCTCTGTCAGTGCGCCCCAGGGTGGCTGTGGCTACAATGTAGCTGCCATTACCAGTGTGTGAATGACTGGATGTGTAAAGTGCTTTGGGGTCCTTAGGGACTAAGTAAAGCGCTATACAAATACAGGCCATTTACCATTTACCATCATTGCTTTGGTCAGTAGCATATCTGCGAGCGCTCGCCTTCAGAGTAAAAGCTGAGCCTGTTGAAATGTGTGTGTTTCAGGGCTAAGGCACAGCTTTTACTTTGAAGGCGAATGTCCTCAAATGGCAAATATTTACTGATTAGTCGGTGTCTTCTTTGCCCAGTACAGACGACCACGGCAATCTGCTGCCAACCAAAGTGACTGCAGGACGGTTTGGATACCTCCTTGTAGCCATTTTCACGCGCTGACTGACAGCAGTCACGTTTCTCCCGATGGCTCCTGCCTGGTCTCCGGGTCCGTGTGACGGGGCCTTGCTTAAAACCTGTAAACATCAGCTTTAAAAACATGACTTTACCTTTGCACAGATGGTGAGAAAGAAACACTCGTCAACGCCGTCTTCCACAACCTCTGACCTCAGCGATGACCCCGACACGGAGGAGGCACTGAAGGGTTTTGATTTCCTGGCGAGTCCGGACGAGCTGGACGGATCGCCTGAGTCGAGGAGCGGGGAGGACAGCGGCGAGTGGGGTGAGTCACCCGATGGTTTATTTTCTTTTTAGAGCATCAGAATGTTAACGAGTGAAACTTTAACCACAACGTTAAAAGAAGACTCCAGAGTTCAGAGTGTGTGAAAGTAGGAGGACCCAGAGTCGCGCCCTGTGGAACTCCAGTTTCCTGCTCTCTACAGTGACCTGCAGGTTACTGTCAGATTTGAGGCAAACTTGACCTTTAGAAACTTTTCTTAATGTTGATAAACCAGAAGAGTGAAGGTGATCGTTGTTTTATTGAGGTTAGAATGAGCAAACAGGAAGTGTTTTTGTTTTTTCTGTATGTACATTCAAGCATCCATGGAGCACTTATGAAAGCTGCACGTGCTGTGAATCCCCTTTGAATTTCATTTTGATCGTTTTTAAATGAATTTTTAATAAAGATCGTTACGTTTCAGCTCTTTTTGCAGATGTCTTTTTTGTGAAGGTAAAACAAACTGAACACGTCCTGACCTGCTGTCCTCTGTGTTTACATAAAGAAACCCTTTTTCTGCTGTTGCTTAGCAACCGGTTCAGTGTCATTCGGCCAATGACGGAAAGCTCCCCACGCGCTTGGTGATTCAACACTTGAGTCGAGATAGTGAAGGAGCGCTGACTTAGTGCAGCAGGTCTCACCACAGTCCTGTGTGCTCACGGCGTGAAAGGTCGCAGCACGGAGCTTCGTCTCCGCTTTAACGCCGTTTTCATCTTTAAGTTTGGTCTATGACGCCGCCTCCGCCTTCACTCAGATATTAAAGCAGCCGAGCGCAGATAAAACCCGTTTGGCTGCTCGGTTATGAAACCATCGCTTCTTTGATCCCGTCTCGCCTCCATCCTCCCCTCACCTTTCATTCAGGTCGCCATTACTGTGGCAGCTTTCGTCGCTGCACGCTTCTTATCTGTGGAGCTGCTGGTGTGCCCTTTGACCTTCTGCAGATGATGCTTGTCCCCATCACACTGCTTCTACACCTGTGAAACTGCACCCCCTATGGTGGAGGAGAGTAACAGCAGCAACAGTCCTGAGATTCTTTCTTACTGCAGACTGAACCGCCGGTTTGCTGTTTGAATTTTTAAAATGTAGAAGCTCATAAACAAAAGAAGGTGAATAAGGCCGGAAGCTCATCTGTAACCGGAAGGTCGCCAGTTCGATCCCCAGCTCTGTCTGTCCTGGTCGTTGTGTCCTTGGACAAGACACTTCACCTACCACCTACTGGTGTTGGCCAGAGGGGCCGATGTGCCAATATGGCAGCCTCGCTTCTGTCAGTCTGCCCCAGGGCAGCTGTGGCTACGACTGTAGCTGCCTCCACCAGTGTGTGAATGTGTGTGTGAATGAATAGTGGAATTGTGAAGCGCTTTGAGGGTCTCGAAAAGCGCTATATAAATGCAATCCATTATTATAACTGCAGGATTAACAGGAAACAGAATAAACTAAATGTGTCTCGACTTAATTTTACGTAAAGCATCCTTTATTGTCTCAAAACTTCAGCGTAAAAAACACCTTTATGCTGTTCAAACGGCACAGATCAAGTGTACTCGCTGCATCACGATGTGAATGTTTGATCTTTCTGATGATTCACTGGAGAAAATGTGA
Organism: Oreochromis aureus; assembly: GCF_013358895.1. Taxonomy (NCBI): domain Eukaryota; kingdom Metazoa; phylum Chordata; class Actinopteri; order Cichliformes; family Cichlidae; genus Oreochromis; species Oreochromis aureus. The sequence continues at coordinate 42,009,999 of NC_052947.1, forward strand.
AAAAAGCGCGTTCACACTTTCAGGTTCGTGTGGGACGAAAGCTCAGCGTCCAGCTTGATTCCTTCTGGGTCACACGAGTGTTTTCTGTGAGGGACAAAAACATCGTTAATCCTGGACCCACTCGTACGTACTCGCTCTGAGAATATCCAAAGATTCAGGACATTTTTAAAGTTGATGTAAGACAATGAGCGGATTCTGTGAGGTCACCTTCATCTTTGGTTGAGGTTATCTGGGATGAATGGTACAGGAGGAATCTTTGCATCCTTCTCGTCTGTAGGAGGCGCTCAGCTCGCTGCATCTGCAGCCGTCGTCATGTTCCTGCGGGACGCGGTTAGCCGAGGTTTCACAGGAGGGCTGGCCTGGCTCTGCACACGTGTGTGTAAAGCACAGGGGGCGCCGTAGAGCGAGGTCAGCACCAGCTGATGGGATGCAGCTGACAGATTAAAGCGACAGTGTAGCTGGCTTACCCCCGTCTGTCTGAGGTTCCTCACTCCGCATCACGTCTCCCTCAGGGATGGATTTGAACTGCAGTGCATCCAGACACTCACAACAAGTTTCTGCCTCCCTTCTCCTCCCTCCCCTCTCACCTCCTCCCCCTCCTCCTCCCCTCTGGCCTGCAGAGAAGGAAGAGCAGTCTCCTCTGGGTGAAATGGCCTGGGACGTGGACCAGGGACTGATAGCCCAGCTCAAGGAGCAGTACAGGAAGGAACGCAAGGGCAAGAAGGGGGTGAAGAGTAAGTCACGCTGCAGGCCTGTGCTTCATCCTCCCTCCTCAACCTCTTTACATTTTGTTCCCCTCACCCTCTTCCTGTAACAATAAACCACTTCTTCTTCTTTTTCTCTCTCTCCTCACATCGCCTCGGTCCCATCACTGTTCCTCTGTGTGTCACATGTTAGATGACAGCTTTGGACTCGTGAAAATCTCTTAAGTGTAAACGTTATTTGGGGGCTCTCATTGGAGGATTCCCCTCCACCCTCTCTGTTTGGTCCGTGTTGGTTTTCTGAATGTAAGAATCTGTCTTAGTGTCCTGATTCAGATCAAACCATTACAAGGGTCAGTTAGGAGGCTGTATATAAAAGATGAACATTTCAGGGCCTCCAGTTAGCTGAGGTGAAGTTTAGCAGACAGCTAGTAGCTACAGCTGACAGTCAAAGAGGCCACGCCCCTCATAATGTAACCTTTAAATGAGTTATCAGGTTACAGCTGTTCTGAAGGAGGAAATTATCCACAGAGATCAGACAGTTTGTGTATCAGGCTGTAAACACGTTTGTTTCTGCTGTAAAGTTTGAACATGACTCTATAAGGACTGACTCACTGCTGCCTCTGCTGGATGTTAGAGGAACTGCAGTCACTGAGCTGTGGCGGTCTGACTGTGCTGGAGAGTAAGTGAACAGTCTCAGTGGAAGCTTTTAAGACCTGAGCTGCTTTAATGCTCACATCATCCAGATGTGCAGATACCACAGCGTCCTCCTTCACAGCTGGACCATCAGTGTGGTTTTCAAAATGAGATGATTTGTAGGAAACTTTATTGTGCTGTGGAAGCTGCGCGCTGGTTTGGGTCAAGTTATGTTCTTTGGATTATCTTCAGTTTTTTCACTTCCTGTTGGTTTCCGGCGCCTCCCACGGCCTGATCCTTATGAAACCATCATCAGGTTGAACCCGCCATGCTTGTGTTGCGATGGCAGCGACTCGTCTGCATCGGTGTCTCCGTCTGTCCGCAGCCGGCAGGTGTCTGTCCTTCCTGCTCTTCGCTCGTCCTCTTTTCTTCTTTGTTTCTCTGCTTTGGTTTGCCGTCGATGCCTCGCAGAGCCGCTGCTGCTCCTTCTTTCCATCTTCACTGTTTCACAATTTAATTTTCATCTCTCTCCCCCAAACGTCGTCGTTCTCCCGCCTTCATCGGGCTTCCTGTCCCCTCCTCATCCTCTCTCGTCTCGCTTCTTCCTCCTGCAGGACCAAACCGGTCTAAGCTGCAGGACATGCTGGCTAACCTGCGGGACGCTGAGGACCTCCCCTCCATGCAGCCGGCTGTGACGCCCCCCTCTCGGTCGAGCGTGCCCAGGATGAACGAGCATGAAGTCGGACGCCCCGATGACGGTAGCCCTCCCTCCCTCTCGGCTCAGCGGTCATGTGCGAGTGACATGAATGTTCAAACGTTTCCTGTTTCCATCCTCCAGAGGCGATGACGTTCCTGCCATCGTCGGGGAAGTCGTTCATTCTAGGCAGAGTGGACGAGGCGGTTTCTAACGAGCTCGGACTGGGAGAGCTGGCCGGACTCACCGTCGCTAACGAGGCCGAGGGCCTGATGTACGACGTGAGTAACATTAACCTGTCACAGGCTGCTTCAGGCCACACCCCCTCATGGACCTAACCTCAGAAAGAAGAGATGAAGACCAGCGAGTAAAACCTGATTCCACTCGTGGTTTGTTTTGGTTTTTCTGTGTGATTTGAATATTTAGGAATGTTTCCACAGTGTTTCTGCACCCTGGCGTAGAGCCCCACCCCCACAGCCGATTCTAACCTATCAGAATGCTTAATAAGACCTTTTCCCTGCCTCAGATTGCCAACAACAAAGATGCTCTGAGGAAGACGTGGAACCCGAAGTTTACCCTGCGGAGCCACTTTGACTCGGTGCGCAGTCTGGCCTTCCACCCGGTGGAGCCGGTTCTAGTCACCGCCTCCGAGGATCACACCCTCAAACTGTGGAACCTCCAGAAGACGGCGCCCGCCAAGAAGTGAGACTCCATGTTTTGACATCACACACGTATTCTATGAAATATTGAATAAGATTATAAAATCTGTTTTTCACCTGAAGTTGAAAACGCTCTGAGACACGTAAACATGGTCCAAATGTAGACTCTGCTAACGTTGCTTTGCAGGATTCCTCAAAATAATCCTCTGACGAGGATTATCTCCTCTCTGAAACGAGCCGTTTTAGCTCCTCTCCCTTTAAGCAAACTTTCCTCTGATTGGCTGCCCCTCACAAACAGAAGGTTTAAACTGCAGTTGGGCGGGGCTTCTGTGGCATCATGCAGTCTTCAGCCTGAGTTGATGTTGCAGGACAAACATTCAGCTCACGAACATGGTTTTTAGAAGCCGGCGGTCTCACTCCTGTGCTTCGATCCTCAGGTGTGCGGCGTTGGATGTGGAGCCCATCTACACATTCAGAGCCCACAGGTGAGCGCGGGAGCGTTCCCAGCACCGCACACGTTCAGCCTGACTCCGTTCATTCGGTCATAAAAACAACGTAAGCATGTGTCTGTGTCATCTGATTTCGTACTGTAGCGGTGCTGTGCTGTGCGTCACCATGAGCTCGAGCGGCGAGCAGTGCTTCAGCGGGGGCGTAGACGGCACCATTCAGAGCTGGAACACCCCCAACCCCAACATCGACCCCTACGACTCGTATGGTACGACCCGGCTCCTCCCAGCACCTGCCTTCATCGTGCTCTGTTGTCACATCTTCACGTGAGGATTGTCTCTCGTTTCCTCTGCAGAGCCGTCCGTCCTGCGGGGGGCGCTGTGCGGTCACACGGACGCGGTGTGGGGTCTGGTCTACAGCTCGGCTCACCGCCGCCTCCTCTCCTGCTCGGCCGATGGGACGGTGCGGCTGTGGAACGCCGCCGACACCTCGCCGTCTCTCGCCGTTTTCAACAAGCAAGGAGGTGAGAGAACATCTGTGAGAACATCTGCACCGCAGCTTGAAGGAGGCGCATTACAGTGTCATGTACCTTTAGTTACTCCTCGAGGAGGAGGAGCTTAAGTGGCGCTGTTGTCTCTGTGCTGAGTCTCTGCTTCTCTCTCAGTGCTCGGAGTCCCGACCTCGGTCGACCTGGTGAGCAGCGAGCCGGCTCACATGGTGACGTCCTTCGCCACCGGACACATCGGACTCTTCAACATGGAGACGCAGCAGCTCGTCCTGATACTGCAGTCGGCCGGTCCTCCAGGTACGACCACAAACTCAGCGAGTATTTACAACCCGAGAACAAAAAGCGAGAACAAAAACAGACTTTTACATCCAGCAGACTCACATTTTACTCACGACAGAACACAGAAACACGTCACATGTTCAAACTGAGGAAATGAAACTGTTCCAATCATGTGACCGGCCTGCTGCCAGCTCACCTGATCAGCTGCTGAATGCTCCTCCAGCTGTTTCTTTCTAAAAATGTCTCAGCTCAGTTTTCTTTGTTCTGCTGTGAGTAAAATCTGAGTTTATGACATTTGTTTTGCTCGTCACTCTGCGTCCCGACGGCGTTTGCAGAGCTCCGCCTCTAAATCATGTTCACCAATGAACAGGACGAAGGAGGCTTCAGATATGTCGACGAGAAGCTCACAGAGACTTTTGTTTGTGCGTCCGCACTGCTGGTTAATCCTCCTGCCGTTTCAAAGTGTTGTCGGTGTTACGGCGCCGTCTGCAGGCCGAGCTGATGCTCTGACGCTTTCACGTATTTGCTGCTAATGTTTTGCTTCCTGCCCACGCCCGCCTCCACGCAGAAGCTCCCTGCAAGATCAACAAAGTGCTGAGCCATCCCACGCTGCCGATCAGCATCACCGCTCAGGAGGACCGCCACATCCAGTTCTTCGATAACAACACAGGTACGCCGTGACGTGTCCTCAGCTTTCCGTCTTTTGTTGCCTCGCAGATCAAATTTAAACTTTTAACCTGTTTCAAACTGAAGGTAAGCTGATCCACTCCATGGTCGCCCACCTGGACGCTGTCACGAGTCTCGCTGTGGATCCAAACGGCCTTTACCTCATGTCAGGAAGTAAGTATCCGAGCACACGCCAGCTGACACATCCCATAATATTATCAGACTTTATAAAGAGCCTACGGGTACTTCCTGTATTTATTATTTTTACTCTAAGAGCTTCAGAGTAAAACTCGCTGTTCGAGCCAATCACAGCATCAGGAAACCAGGAAGTGTCTGTTTATGATGAAAAAGACAAATGTATCCATGTAAGATTAACAAACAATCGTTTGTTTTCCTTTGTTTCGTCCTCTAACATCTTGTTAACGTCTTTATATTTTTTGATGTATTTTTATTTTGTTTTTGTCCAAAAACGTTCAGAAGTTTAAAAAGTTTTTTCTGTCGGACTGACCGACAGATGGGAGGATCTGCAGGTTCACCCTCGCTCAGTCCTGTAACATCTAAAGACCTCCATCTTTATTTACAGTTGCTGCTCTGTGCTGATTGGCTGTCTCTCTTCCCGTCAGGTCACGACTGCTCGATCCGTCTGTGGAACATGGAGAGTAAAACCTGCATCCAGGAGTTCACCGCACACCGTAAGAAGTTCGAGGAGTCCATCCACGATGTGGCGTTCCATCCCACCAAGTGCTACATCGGCAGCGCCGGGGCCGACGCGCTCGCCAAAGTCTTCGTATGACCTGAATGTGGTCAGCTGATCGCCCCGACACTCTCAGTGGGGTTCTTATTTTTGGACAGATGGAGGTTGCTTCCTCTGCAGAAGGTGACCCCACCTCAATACCCCCCACGCCCCCCCTTTAAGATTCTTCTCATGTTAAGCCCCGCCCCCTGCTGGACTCGGGCTGGCCCGGATCCACAAAACAAACCGACCTCTGAGTGAGGGGAAGAAGTTCACGCAGGAGGCCGCGGCGCGCGTTCTCCCTCGAACAGCTCCGGGCTCGCCGCAGACGTCCGTCTCATCGTAACGTGCCTTCTTTCTGTCGGACGCTCGGAAGAAACCCGATGGAGAGGAGTCGGGACGGGGAGGTCATGGCAGCCAAATTTAACCTTCAGACGACCTCTGTTTGTCAGTCTGTCCATCCTGAGTTGAGCGGGCTGCGAGGACAGTTCTGGATCTGTGCTCCACCTGAGCCACGCCCACACAGGCAGGAACTTTTGCCCGTCACAGTCGCCGTTCCAAGTTGGTTCCATCAGGTTCTAGGGCTGTTCGATATAACGATATATATCGGATGACGATATAAAAACGTCTATCGTTTCATTTTACGCTATCGTTTGTTTCGTGGTGTCGCAAAATAAACCGTTTACGGCAATATTTTTTTCATTATTTTGATGGTCACTGTAGTGGCTATATTAATTTCCTAAAGTTCTCTCTTTCTCTTATATTTAATATAACCACACTACAGACGGACAAGCGCCTGTTTTTATGCGTTGTCGTTAGCAACAACGATGGTAAAACATCGCGTGTCCGCTTGTTTATGTTCCACATAAACCTTTCACAATAAAGCTCAAGATCCTGTTGAGACTTTTCAAAATAAACTGAATCACGTGAAAGAGCAGATTATTTACGGATGAGAAGTAAAAAAGAGCCGCCAGGTGCTAAAAAATAAACCTTAGACTCAAATGTTAGAACAGGCTTTTCCCCGCAGCACGCTGTGTGATAAATACTCACAAAGAAAACGGCGGCTGTTACAACTTATGTCTAAAAATGTATCGTTTCATGCATCTGTTAAAACACTCGACTCCAGCTACATGACGCGCAGCTCCCGCAAGTCGAGCTGCCCGAGATTCACAGAATTTACAGAAAATGTTAAATTTTTGTGATTTATATCGTTATCGGACGATAGAATTCTTATATCGGGATATGAGATTTTGGTCATATCGCACAGCCCTATCAGGTTCTCATCCCTGCTGTTGGCGATGACCTAGCGCTCGGTGGGACACAACATTAAAGAGAATCGGCGCCTGATTGGCTCCAGCCTCAAACACCTGAACATGAAGGTCCTCACTGCACTCTGCAGAGTCCACGCTGTGAAATGGAGAGGGCGGGGTTAACTGAGAGGGCGCCACCTGCTGGGACCGCCAAGACACAGGCGCTCAGGCTGTGACCTAGCAGTAATCCTTCACTGGACTTTGAATCAATCATCAAGGATCAACAGAGTCCGTTTGGCTCCACCTGAGCTCTGATGGGGTTCCTCCTCCTCCTCCTCCTCCTCCTCGAGCCGCTGCTCATGGATCTTTGATCCGCTGAGCTTTCTGTTCTAAACCCTGAGCGGCGCTAACAGGGACTTTTTGGGAAACCTCCTCCTCACTCACTCACAGGTTGTAAGATATGTGGCTGCTTTTTGTGGGCGTGACCCTGCGGCGAAGCTTTTCTCTCCGGAAATCAAACGGATCGACCCGGACGCCTCCGACTAATCCTGACGCCTGCTGTTGCTAATGCTAATTAGCTTGTTGTAACATACCTGAGTAACACCTGTGCTGCGCCCCTCAGATCTGCTTTCCAAGCCGGAGGATTCCTCTGATGTACTCGGTTTGTTCGCCGTGAGATGCAGGCAGATCGTTTTTTATTCTGTTTTACTTGAAAAGTGGCGTTTCTTCTTTTTGGGGTTTCTGCTGATGTTTTAATGACTTTTGTTTTTTTAACCAAACGCATCATCTCAGAAAGCAGCTGCTTCCCGTCGTAGTGGGGAAACGGTCGGTGTGTACAAAGGGTTAACAGATATCTGTGTGTACAGTTTTTAGGTATTAAAGCAAATCTATTTATTAACTGGTGTAAAGAGTGTATTTAGGGCAGTTTTAACTGGTTGGTGAGCAGAAAGATCAAACTTTGAGTGTTTGTATTGAGCTTTCCTGTAAACTTGTGTAGAACATGAATGCAGTCTGTACAGAGACGTGAACGCTTCCATGACTTTCACCTTTACCTGCACACGTCTGTGTTCAAGGGTGTTTTCAAAAGTTTTGTCCGTGATACGAGCAGGCAACTTCCTGTCTGGTTTCCAAAATAAGAGCATATTCACACAGTCGGCTGATTTCTGCATTAAAATGAATCGATTCAACTCGTTTTTGTTGGGTTTTTTCTTCCATAAAAGGAAGCTGTGGACATTTTCAATCCTCACTGGCTCATCCCGTTTACTCCATGTACACAAAAATAAACTGTTAAAAAAAAAAAAACCTCATCAGTTTCACAGATTTTCTTAAAGCGTTTGCGTCGTGCAGTTATCTGAAATCCTTCTAATAGTGTGTCGAAGATAACAAACCGTTTGATGGTTTCAGCTTCTTAAATGTCTGTCTTTTCTCAGTGACGACAGCACAGCTTTAGATTGAACACGTGCAATGGCAGCTTTTATTTTTATGTTGTAAAGTTGCCAAAAACATTCAGTAGTTTGTAGGAAATGATGTTCAGCTGCCCGCTGAGAGCAACGTGGAGTCAGCGCTGAGTTTCTTCATGGTTTGGAAGTTTAAAGATTTGTACTTATCTGCCTTTTCCTGTACAGACGCCGCTCGCTCACTTATGAAGCTTCTGTTGCCCAAAATTAGTTTCAGTTTGTCGTCAGTCTTTCATACGTCTTCAGCTGGATGAACTGAAGGCTTTCAGCTCTCTTTCCTGTTCTGTTCTGCCGTTTTTTTCACCTCCAAGCTTCTCAGCGCTGACAGAAACCTGCAGAGTTTAGCAAAACAACCAGACTCACACTGGAGCACATTTATGATATTTCTGAACCTGGTGGAGCAACAACAGATTTCAGAGTGTGAATTTTGACAAAGTGCACAAAATGTGGATTTATTTTAATTTGCTTCCATTATATCTTTGGTTTATTTTAAAATAACCAGATTTTAAAGCTGAACACGAAACCTGACTTCTTTAACAGAAGCCAAACCACGTCTCATTTCTTCCTCTTCGGTGATAAACTCGGGGACGTGGCTCCGTCTCTGTGCAGTGTTTGCAGATGAAATCTTCTGTGAGCTGAACTCCAGACTGAATCCTGCCTGTAAACTGTGGAGGTGCTTTATTGTGAAACTGCAGGAGGGACGATGGGAGCTGCTCAGGCTGTACATACAGTTCACACACACTGTGTTTTTTGCTTTTTTTGTGTCTTTTTGCCTTCAGAGTGGGAGTGACAGATTTATCAGTAACAATAAAGACATATGTTGTATATCATCATGTGTGGATTCATTGTTGTGTTGACGGGAACGAGAGAGGGAACAATGAAAAACAGAACATTTTCAAATGTCAGTTTAGAAATCTCTGATTATCACACAGGTTTGGTTTTTTTAAGAAGACATTTTCTGTTATCTTATTGGTCGATTTATTTTTTTATATTTAAGTCTGGACCACTATAATTATTATTGACCACAGTCTGTAATGAAGACTGGTTATCAATTATTTTTATTTTATTTAATAAATATGAACACTTTTAAACTGCTTGTTAAAGGTTTAGAAACCAGGTTTTTAAGCACGAGCTGGTCCGCCAGGTGGCGCTGATTCGCCTTCGGGCTGGTTTCCTATCCGTCCAAACGGAAACGAAGAAGCCTCTGTGTGGCGCTGCTGCGCTCTGATTGGCTGACAGGCCTGCGGTTCCTGCGGGTAAACAAGAGCTGCTCTGCTAAACGTACAAAAAAGCAACACACCGTTTTTTATGAGGAGCAAATAATCAAAAGCACACCTGTGTGACTTTACGGTGAGTGTTAACGCACCGATTTAACACCCGACTGAAGTTTCGAAGCGAAATGAACTCTTTAAAGCAGCAAATAACTCAGTTAGCTTAGCATTAACCTGCTAACACAAACAGAACACGATGAGTTTATAAGATGAGTTTTCATGTTGGACTCGGGGGTCGGGTTGCCCCCTCACACCCGTTCGGGGTTTTACTGCTGCAGATTTTTCATTGGTTGTCACTTTTATTGAAACACTTGGTGGAAGTAACGAGGTGTGTTTGACTGTGCTAATGTTAGCTCCGCGCAGCTAAAATCCTGCGGGTTTTAAGCCGACTCTGGTTTCTCTTCCCAGCGCTCCTCTCCTCCTCTCCGCGCTCAAGTGGCACCGGCTCCCCGGGCTACCATGAGCGGGTCCGCGGTCTGACTGCAGGACGATGGCTGCGGAGCTGTTTCCCACCAAGAAGCTGGTCCCCGCCGCCTCCGTGCAGCAGTACCAGCAGCAGAACATCACCAACAACAACACCAGCGTCACCGGCTGTAACTGGCAGGGCCTGTACCCCACCATCAGAGAGAGGTGGGTGTGTGGAGGAGGCCGAGATCCAGCACTAGAGAGAAAGGATTCAGATTCTCTCCGGAAAAAGCCAGAAGCAGAATTTAAAACAAAAAAGATTTTTAAAAATTACTTTCAAATGCTCGGCTGCAAGAATGTGAGAGCCCCGAGAACGAGTTCTGGAACCTAAATGTTTAGTTCACCCTCCATCATCATGCAGCTTTTCCCTGTTAGAGGAGCTCTCAGACACACATGCAGCATTTTTGCATTTGAAAGATGAGTTTGCAGGTCTGACAGGTTGCTCCTGCTTTGCTCTCTTTTCATTAACTGACCCCTCAAAACGGCTGTGTTCTTGTAGGAATTCAGTCATGTTCAACAATGAGATGATGGCAGATGTTCACTTTGTCGTGGGACCACCGGGGGGGACGCAGCGAGTGCCCGGACACAAGGTAACGCAAACACTCAACAGTTTCAGAGCCCAGCAGATTCTGCTCGTGTTCAGACGTCTGCTTAGCACTTACAACCAGCTCGCTCCTCGGGCAAGTTTATCAACTCTAAAGCTTTCAGCTGACTCTCTGCAAACGTTAGGACATCACTGCCTGAAGGTCAGAAATACAGTGAGGAGCACGGACAGTTATCAGTAAGATCTCAGAGCAGGCTGAATAAGGACAGCGGTGGTCACATGATTGTGGTTAAAGACTGTCAGCGGATTTCTGAACACTGGAGAGATCAGTAGTTTGTAGTTAATGAAAGGCTGTCACGGTTTAGCAGAGACCATGTTTGCATGGAGCTGACTAAAAGAACAGATCATAGCAACACAGTAACAACAAACAGCTTCAAGGAGGTTCAGGAAAAAAAGCCTGCAAAAGAAGACAAAATATTCATCTGCATGTGAACACCAGGCTGTGTCAAATCACTCGACATGTAAACAGTTTGTCTTTAATCAGAATATACAGCTCATCATATCAGTGGCTGTAGATCAGGACATCTACTAGTTAAAAGTTTGGTGGATTGATTCCTGACTGCATGCTAAAGTATCCTTGGGCAAGATGCCAAACCCCAAGTTTCTCTCCGATGCATCCGTCAGAGTGTAAATGTTAGCTAGAAAGCACTTAAGAGGGGGGAAGGTTAATGAGGCATGTTGTGTAAAGCGCTTTGAGTTCTGTGCTTTAACCAGTCCATCTAGCATCAGCAGGAGAGCAGGGGGGGGCGCCAGTGTTAACTCGCCATAAGCCTTCAGCTGCACCACGCCTCGTGCCTGAAACTCCCCACCACTTCACCCCGTCAGCTAGACTCAGTTCAAATCTCAGCACATCAGCATCATGTTTTTTGTTATTTCTGGATGTTTATAATATTGGTTTTTATTGTTAATTAAAGTAACCACGAGTGTTGTGAAAGTATATTAAATGCTGTTTTCACCTGTTCTTTGAGCTTTGATAATCTCAGAGTGTCGATAATCGTCTCTGAGCTTCGATCTGTGTTTAAAGTGTAACTCTCGACTCGTCCTCGTTGTTCTCTGTTCTGGCAGTACGTCCTGGCTGTCGGCAGCTCCGTCTTCCACGCCATGTTCTACGGCGAGCTGGCCGAGGATCAGGACGAGATCCGCATCCCCGACGTAGAACCACCGTCCTTCCTCGCCATGTTGAAGTGCGTCGACCTTTGATTTTGTTTACCTCGTTACACAAACACCTGACTGCTCACCCACAACCGTGCCTTTGCCTCCGCAGGTACATCTACTGCGATGAGATCGACCTTTGCGCCGACACAGTGCTCGCCACCCTCTATGCTGCCAAGAAGTACATCGTACCTCATCTGGCACGAGCCTGCGTCAACTTCCTGGAGACCAGCCTGAGTGCAAAGAACGCCTGCGTGCTGCTGTCGCAGAGCTGCCTGTTCGAGGAACCCGACCTGACGCAGCGCTGCTGGGAGGTGATCGACGCACAGGCCGAGCTCGCGCTGCGCTCTGAGGGTTTTTGCGACATCGACGTCCAGACACTGGAGAGCATCCTGCGTCGGGAAACGCTCAACGCCAAAGAGATGGTGGTGTTCGAGGCGGCGCTGAACTGGGCCGAGGCCGAGTGCCAGAGGCAGGATTTGCCGCCGACCATCGAGAACAGGCGCCTGGTGCTGGGTAAGGCCATCTACCTGATCCGCATCCCCACCATGGCGCTGGAGGACTTCGCCAACGGGGCGGCGCAGTCTGGCGTGCTCACACTCAACGAGACCAATGACATCTTCCTGTGGTACACCGCCGCCAAGAAGCCCGATCTCCTGTTCTGCACCAAACCGCGTAAAGGCCTGTCGCCGCAACGCTGCCACCGCTTCCAGTCCTGTGCTTACAGGAGCAACCAGTGGCGGTACCGAGGTCGCTGCGACAGCATCCAGTTCGCGGTCGACAAACGTGTCTTCATCGCCGGCTTTGGCCTGTACGGCTCCAGCTGCGGCTCGGCCGAATACAGCGCCAAGATCGAGCTGAAGCGCCAGGGCGTACCGATGGCCCAGCGCATCATCAAGTACTTCTCCGACGGCTCGAGCAGCACTTTCCCCGTCTGGTTCGAGTACCCGGTGCAGATCGAGCCGGACACCTTCTACACCGCCAGTGTGGTGCTGGACGGCAACGAGCTGAGCTACTTCGGCCAGGAGGGCATGACCGAGGTGCAGTGTGGGAAAGTCACCTTCCAGTTCCAGTGCTCCTCCGACAGCACCAACGGCACTGGCGTGCAGGGAGGCCAGATCCCTGAGCTCATCTTCTACGCCTGACGGGCGGAAGGGAGGGCGCCGCAGAGATTCCTGCTTCACTGCCATGTTGACTTTAAAACTGTGGAGTTCTCAGGAAGTTGCCGAAGCAGAGACGGACTCGCTGAGCCTCAAAGACGGAACACCGACGACTCGATGGAAACATGAAGAAACGAGGACGTCCCTCCAACGCTGCCTGTGTTCATCGTCTTCGTTACGCAGGAGTTGGAAGAAAAGACGATGGCTGCAGGTTTGTCGGGACTATTTTGAGTGGCAGATTAATCCACAGCTGTCACCAGACATGACACTACAAACACCTGTGCAATCCTGTCTTAAAGCCCCGTTTAAGGGTCTTATGTTAGCCTGTGTTCAGTCCACAGAACTACAGATGACTTCCACAAGCTGTCGATCATATCTATTGATTAAACACTAAAACTGCAATCAATCAATCAGATAATCAGGTAGGGATGGGTATCGAAACCCGGTTCTTGTTGAGAACCGGTTCCCACTGTTTCAATTCCTTGGAATTGTTTGGCATTTTTACAGACGATTCCCTTATCGATTCCAGTCGCCCCGAAAGACGTCACCACGTTGCAGAGCGTCATTTACCTGGCAGGGCGCCTACGCACCACAAACGCTCAAAAGTTTGGTTATACTTTACAAGAACGGATGACAACAGGGCAACTTGCAATACTTGCAAAGTAGATATTTCATTTAAGGGAGGAAACACTACGAATATGCAAAAGCATTTGCTCACAAAACACGCGATAACCTTAAATGAATGTTGTGAATCTCAACCCAGCAGCAGCGGTAACGTTTGCACGTCCTCTCCCGTTAATACGGCAGGTAAATAATCAACTAACAGTGCATATTATGTTAGCGCGATCTGCCTTATTACAAAACCTGCCATTACTGTGCATTTAGGTGACCATGATATGAGAGACAGAGTCTGGCTGGCAGTTCTCGCTGCAGTCTACCGGTAGCGTCTCCTTTCAGGCCAGGATAGACGAATGTCACCGAGCAGTGACTAAGTTTGTGGTCAAAGGCTTGCACCCATTTGCCCCGATTTTCGGTAAGTGAATGTGTTTAATTGTAGGCAGGGACATTACTGGATATTCTTGTGTAATTGCTACAGAATAATTTGTTATACTTTGTTATTGCTACAGAAGAATATTTATTTTATTTTTATTATTTTACATTTACAATTTTTTTCCTGGGGACCCTGTGACACCCCATTGAAGAGCCGTAGGCTGTGGATCTCTTAAGATCTCACTGTTGGGTTTGTAAGGCCATGTTACTCCTAAATTTCTATCTTGTTCAAAGAGAAGATATAAAACAAAGTTCTAAGCTAATCGACCTTAGTGTTCTCCTTTTTTAAAAAGAATCGATAAGAGAATCGAATCGTTAAACAAAATCGAAAATGGAATCGTGAAAATCTTATCAATACCCATCCCTATAATCTGGTCACCAGATAAAAGCAAGTACAGACGAGTCTGTTTGCTTTTAAAAGCAACTGAGATGATTAAACACTCGTAACAATCTTTTATTACTCACGGTGGACATTAAGCAGATAATTAAAGCGACACAAGCAGTGATTTAACTTTGTGTGGCTGCAGTCTGAATGTGAACATCAGCACTGAAGCAGGAGGACAGTATGTTGTTCCCTGTAGTCTGATTCAGCTGTTTGTGGGAGTTTTTCCTCTGAGCTCTGTCACGGCTGTCAGGATATTTCGCTCTCTGATCTGGTTACTGAGCGTTTGATATAAACGTTCACCAGCTCAGCTCCAGATGTTTCCACCCTCGAGTTGAAATGTTTTCATCTGAACTGTTTTTCTGTTACGGTTAAATTAAGGTCTCGCTGCGCCCTCTTGTGGTGCAGAGTAGTATTGCACGACAGCCCTGTTTGAGCTTCAGCACAGCTGTATTGGCCTTAGAGTCACAGCATCTGTTTGTTTCTTTGCTTTGCTTTGTTCGTTTCAGGTTTTAAACTTTTTTTTAAACACAGGAATTTCCAATAAATACCTTTTGGTGCAAACGTGCCACAAATAAATAAAGCAGCCCACAAATGCAACTGTTTAATTTTGGTCGGTCAGACAGTTTCTTCTCCTGGAGCAGAGCTTTAAGATTTTTCAGGAACTTTGGGACTTCTTCCAAACATAAACTGGGAGGACTGGGCGAGCAGCGTCTCTGAAGGTTTTCAGTTTGTTGCCTTAAAGAAAATGTTTGAATTTAATAAAATTTGTAAAAGTGAGATTCTTAAACATTCCTGCTGTTGATGAAGGAATCAGTTTTATTTTGAACCCTGAGTTTGTGTTCGTGGACGGTTCATCACATTCCTGATTTTCTGTTTCTGATTTGTTTGAAGCAATTAAAAGGACGTTTCACTGACATGTTCCTGTGATTTTAACTCTTTTAACTCTAAGTTGTTTGTAGCTAAAAATCCTTGGGCTCTTATTTTGAAAATCACATTTGTACCTTTGTTATCTTTGGTTTTGTTGAAGGTGTGTATATGGATTTCTGTGATGGACACTACTCGTCTTCCTCTTTTTCTTTGTGTATTCTGAAAAATTACTTTTTTTTTTTTTTAAATGATCGAAATGAAGAAAACGTTTTTGTTTGTTGTTTCCTGTCGTTTGTTTCAGCCAGAATGTGCAGTGAGTCAGCGGCCTTATCAATGTGTTGTTACTGTGACACATTTGGAAATAAAAGGTTTGATGGATTTTTCTCTGAGTCTGTTTTTGTCTCACGCTGAAAAAAATCACATCTGAACGTTTCAGAGGGAGGAAATGATTCCAGCGAGTCTGCGAATGAAACATGAAAAATGTAATAAATTCACATAAAATGGAATTTTGCTGCATTTCCATTAACTTTGATTTATTAACGAATCAAACATCAACTGCTTTTGTAGCACTTTAATCACTACTGACACTTACTGACACGTCACTTTATCAATGCTGGCCATCATGCCCTTTGCTGCTAAAGTATTTATACCTACGCTCTATATCCATACTCCATACTGGTATTTAGGTTGTAGCACTCTACTTATCGTATTATTTATTGTATTGTTTTATTGCCTTTTATTCTGTTTGTTTAAAAAAAACTATTTATTACTTTTTTAAAAATTCTGTTTTTTCATTATTTTGTGTCTTGTCGCTCCGGGACCGTGTGTGCATAATTTCGTTCCACCTCATGTTAACATGTGATGTGAATGACAATAAAACTCCTTGAATCCTTGAATTAAAACGTTTTTGCGAGAAATCAAATTTGAAGTAAGTAGAAAAATATTTTCTGATTAAAAGTAAATTATGAAAAAAAACATTTGTTTCTAATTGTAATACATGTGTTATAACATGTAATGACGCTTTTCTTTTGACCCGATAAATCCGCTACATGCGTGCGCTCTGTTTGTCCCTCCGCTCCTCCCGTCCTCGCTTTACAAACCTGGATGTTGATAGAGGGGACTCTGGGTTCAGAGTCCAGCCTGGAGCCGAACTCCGCTCCGCGAGTCTCTTAACTGTTCCTCACTGCTCCTCCGCCGTCATGCACAGGCTGAAGATCATTTCCGGACACCTGAGTCCCGGCGGCTCGTCGAACTTTAGGCGGGACTTACGGAGGTCGGACTGCGGCTCGGCGGCAGCGGCGAACGGCCGCAGCTCCCCGGAGGACGTGGTGGTGGTTCACGGCCGCAGGACCGCGATCGGAAAGGCCAAGAGGGGAGGCTTTAAGGTGAGTGCAGGTTACCTGCCAGCTGTGGCGAAGGTGAGGGCAGAAAACCACGAGGTTTACCGAGTTAAACCGAAACGGAGCCGATTGTGCTTTACGGCCGTATTTACGGTGATTTTCACTGTTTTTAAGCTGCAGTTCAGAGGAAATTTAATATGACACACAGTTGACCCACTTTATCATTAATCTTACTTTTTATTTCAGATTATTAAGTGTGCCTATGCCAAGAGGCACACTTATTACTATTCGTCGGATTTATTGTGTGGATGCCCTCAAAGGCATCCACACTATTGAGTTCCTGTTTCCCTTTATTCTTTATTAAGTGTGCCTATGCTGTGAGGCGTGAGCGGTGTTTGTTTTTACCATAGTTCATGGTGGAGAATGGCTGCTCTGCTGAGTTTTGCTCTCTGTAGCCGTATGAATGGCAAACTACACTGATTAGCAGCGGCATAGGCACACTTAAAATCTCTTCTGAAATTTTCGCTTTCTAGTTTTCTTTAGACGTGCTTTGTTTAAGCAGTCTGGGGGGGTTTGCGTTCATTTAATTTTTTACTGCTGTTAAAAAAATAAATTTCCCACCTCTGGATTATCTGATCCTCCAATCACAGAGCTGCTGCAGGCACTTAAAACTCGATTTTAAATTACAAGTGAGAAGTATGGAGTCCTAGAGGGGCCATACAGGTATTGTTGTTTGATCAGGTTTTCTATTTATAAACAAAGTCGGTTTATATGGATATAAATACATAGAAAATTCTCATAACAGTGTTTTATATATAAATTATTTGAATGTGTTGTTTGATTGACATCACGCAGATTTTCTGTGAGGCTGACAGCGTGTGGTCAGGATGACCTTTGACCTCCAGTCACAGAGCCGGCCTCACTTTATTCAGTCTGTTGGCAGAAGGAATATTTTTAAGATTGAAATTCTGGCTCAAAGTTTAGACTTTGAAGTCTGAGCGTGTTTTGCTGGATCCTGTGGTGGGTGCTGTGGGATCTGGAGGGCAGGACTGAGTCTTTATTTATTTTTTTCTTCTTTGGTGTAAATAAAGTCCTGTTTAACTCCTTCCGCATCTCCAGGACACCACGCCTGACGAGCTGCTGAGCGCCGTGATGTCGGCCGTGCTGAAAGACGTCGGACTGTCCCCTGAGCGGCTGGGAGACATCTGTGTGGGTGAGGTTCGGGCTTTGTCCTTCGTGCCTGCTCTGATGACATGATGAATATGTAACCTCTGTCTGTTCAGGTAACGTGCTCCAGCCCGGCGCCGGCGCTCTGATGGCCCGAGTGGCTCACTTCCTCAGGTGAGTCTGACACCTCTGATTCCTTCCTACTGTTTGTCTGCGCTCCTCACCGCTCCGTCCTCCTTTCAGCGGCTTCCCTGAGTCGGTGCCCGTCTACACTGTGAACCGGCAATGCTCGTCCGGCCTGCAGGCACTCTTTAACGTAGCAGGTAACGCCGCAGCGCTCCCAGTAACCCAACCGCCCAGTTTTTACCTGAATGACCGAATTCTGACCCGTGTGTGCAGGAGCCATCAGGAGCAGAGCCATCGACCTCGGCCTCGCCTGCGGGTGGGTTTAACACTCGATCCAGATGGGTTTTTTAAAAACTGCTCAAGTAAAGCTGAGAGTTTTAAACAGACATGAAGAATATCTTTCATGTAAACGGGTGAAGTTTAATTTTTTAAAATAAACACACATAATGAAGTATTTTACTTTTGTTATCTAATTCATAAAATGTTACTATGCTGTAGATGTACGGAGGCCCATTTCTGCCAGTAATTGCCTCATAATTAGTTAAAATGTTTATTATAAACAGTCAGTGATGGTTGTGATTTTAAAAAGTCCAAATGTTTTTTCTTCCTCTAAAAATAAAATTAAGGAGTCAGGAAAATTACAGGTTAGACAAAAACAGTTAATTTAGATCTCTTTGAACTTTAATCTTACATAATAATAATAATATCTGAATTTATAAAAAGTAACATTTGATTTAAAAACTAAACACAAATTGATCAAAAATACATTAAAGTATGTGGACATACCATAATAATCCTGAGCAGATCACAGTCATGATCATACACTGGGATAAAGCTCTTATGGCAGAGTGTGGACATGTTAACAGTTTTTATGACACACTGACAGAAATGATGCGTTTCCTGTTTGTTTGCAGCGTGGAGAGCATGTCGCTGCGAGGGATCGGTAACCCGGGCGACCTGAGCTCCAGGCTGACGGACAACGACAAAGCCAGAGACTGCATCATTCCCATGGGGTGAGGGCGGGACGTTTTATAATTCCAAACATTGTTTATGATCGTCGACATGCCGAGCAACGGCAAATCAGATTGTAGATCCTCTGCAGTTGAAGGGAGGACATTTCAAATGATTTGTTGTTGTGGTTTCATTATTTATTGTTCCTGATTTCGTTGGATAAACACTAATTATTCTCACACAGCACTGTATGTTTGAGCAGACGTTCTGATCATAACCAGCTGCAGAATTTATCCTGAAGTGATTCAAAAATGAGTCTGAGTCACGTCACTCCTGACAGGCGTCATTTTATTGGTTACCATCCATAAAAAGCTGAAATATGACTCCCAGATTTTGTTGTTGTGCTTAAATGTTATTGTTGTCTTAACTGAGACGTCTCGTGTTCTGCAGCATCACGTCGGAGAACGTGGCAGAGAGGTTTGGCGTCTCCAGAGAGAAGCAGGACGCCTTCGCTCTCCGCTCTCAGCAGAAGTAAGAACATCTCAGCAACATGCAAGAATCTCCTGCTCCATATTTTCACTCCACGCGTGACATAAATAATCCGCTTGGTCCATCCCCACTTTAAGGCCAGCCCCATCCATCCATCTTCATCCGCTTTATCCGAGGCCGGGTCGCGGGGGCAGCAGCCTAAGCAGAGAAGCCCAGACCTCCCTCTCCCCAGCCACCTCCTCCAGCTTATCCGGGGAACACCAAATGCGTTCCCAGGCCAGCCGAGAGATATAATCTCTCCAGCGTGTCCTGGGTCTGCCCTGGGCCTCCTCCCGGTGGGACATGCCCGAACACCTCACCCAGGAGGCGCCCAGGAGGCATCCTTGTCAGATGCCCGAACCACCTCAACTGGCTCCTTTCGATGTGGAGGAGCAGCGGCTCTACTCTGAGCCCCTCCCAGATGGCCGAACCTCTCGCCCTATCTCTAAGGGAGAGGCCAGCCACCCTTCGGAGGAAACTCATTTGGAAGCCGCTTGTATCCGCGATCTCGTTCTTTCGGTCACTACCCACAGCTCGTGGCCATAGGTGAGGGTAGGGACGTAGATCGACCGGTAAATTGAGAGCTTCGCTTTTACACTCAGCTCCCTCTTCACCACGACGGACCGGTGCAGCGTCCGCATCACTGCAGCCGCAGCACCAATCCGTCTGTCGATCTCCGGCTCCCTTCTCCCATCACTCGCGAACAAGACCCCGAGATACTTGAACTCCTCCACTTGGGGCAGGAACTGAGATTCTGAGGCCACCGAAGTGAAAGCCCTCCGCCACTTGGCTGCACCTAGAAATCCTGGCCAGCCCCCTTTAAGGATAACTTTCCTCTGATTGGCTGCCCCCTGGAAGCTTCTATCCCCTCTTCTGTGACATCACAGAGATCCAAGAGCAGAAAAACCTTGAGTGTTTAGAGCAGGCTGCACTTTTGGCCAAAGTCAAACAAACAGACGCGTGTTTAGGCTTGTTTCTGTTTCCATGGCAACCAAATCCTGGTCCTTCCTCCACACAGTGCAGCGAGGGCACAGAGGGCGGGTCTGTTCAACCGCGAGATCGTCCCCGTTACCACTAAGTTTGTGGACGACGAGGGCAAAGAGCGCCAGGTGACAGTCAGCAGAGACGAGGGCGTGAGACCGGGGACGACGCTGGAGGGGCTCGCCAAACTGCGGCCGGCCTTCAAGCCTGACGGCAGCACCACAGCAGGTCAGAGTTTGGGCGGGGCCACAGAATGAATCTCACTCGGCTGTCAGGAGCTCACACACTCGTTTGTCTCAGGTAACTCTAGCCAGGTGAGTGACGGCGCGGCAGCCGTCCTGATCGGTCGCAGGTCTGCGGTTGAGGCGCTGGGTCTCCCGGTGCTGGGGGTCCTGAGGGCCAGCGCGGTGGTGGGCGTCTCTCCTGATGTGATGGGGATCGGACCGGCGTACGCCATCCCTGCAGCTCTGCAGCAGGCAGGTAGGAAGTGTTTGTACGCTGACGTGTCCTCCTCGGACTTCAGATTAAGATTCATGAAAGACGTAATTAAACCAGAGATCTTTGTTCCAGTATCGTTAGCATGTTTCCTACAGGTTCCTGCCTCCTCCTAAAGCTGGGAGGCGGGGCTTATCTCACCTGTCAACGTGGATTTCCAGGATGTGCAACCTTCTAAGAGAATAACTGATAGTGAAAGTGTGCCAGTTTGTCCAACATGTCTGAGTTCACGGTTCTCTCTGCAGGACTGTCTGTGGCGGATATCGATGTGTTTGAAATTAACGAGGCCTTCGCAAGTCAGGTGAGTTCGAGAGATGAATCGCTTCAGGCAGGTAGCTACTCTCTGCAAACTGAAACTCCTGCCAGCAGGGGGCAGCATTTTGCATGTGAGTCTATATATGTGTGTGTATAAACTCAATCCCTTTTTTAGTCTTATTGACTGGTCGCACACTGGTGTGGTGGTCAGCACTGTTGCACAACAGCGAGAAGGCTGTGAGTGTGAATGGTTTTTCTCTCTATACTGGCCGCAGATTGGCCACCTGTCCAGGGTGACCCCACCTCTCGCCCTATGGTAGCTGGCATAGGCTGTTAAGGATAAGTGGAAGAGAATGGATGGATGGTCTTACTGACCAATCAGAGTCAAACATGATAACAGTGTTTTTAAATAAATATCATAGTGACTCTGTGCGCCATCTTGTGGTACAGTATGACAGTACGGCCAGAGTTCAGCTTCAGTCAGTATCTCTTTAACACAGTACAGATAAAATATGAAGTCATAGCCTTCGTCAAAGCGTTTCTACATGCAGGAATTTACCCTTTGACCTCTCAGTCTCCAGACTTTGTTCATTTGCTTTTGTCTTTTTAAATAAAGATTATCAGATTAAGCTTTAACCTTTGGCCCTACCGCTGTCTCACTGGTGGTGGTGCTGTTTCCTCTCAGGCGGTGTACTGCGTGGAGAAGCTGGGGATCCCGCCGGAGAAGGTGAATCCGAACGGCGGCGCCATCGCTCTGGGTCACCCTCTGGGCTGCACCGGCGCCCGGCAGGTGGTGACACTGCTCAATGAGCTCAAACGCAGAGGCAGGAGGTCGGTGTCGACGGTCACGCGTTCGCCTCCTCGTGCGTTTGAAAACGTGTTCTCAGTGTCGCCCTCTTGTGTTCCCCGCAGGGCATACGGCGTCGTGTCCATGTGCATCGGGACCGGGATGGGAGCTGCCGCCGTCTTTGAATACCCCGGAGCGTAGCTGTTCAGACTGACCCGTCACCTGAAACGGATCGATCAGTCGAGACCCGTCACGTGACCTCAGTACAAATGGAGTTGCTTCTGTCTCGGTCGACCTTTATGTTAAACTGTTAGAACATTTCTAACCGCAGCTGATTCAGTGCCTTTGTTTCCTGATGACTGATCATTGATAAATCAGCAAAGATCAATAACTCACATTTACTTCCTGCTAGCTGAGTTGCTCAGCACGATTGTGACATTCAAAGCTGCATCAGGTCCAGCTCAGGTGTCCCTGCAGCTCTCTCAGGTGTCTCAGTGACGCTCTGAAGGACCGATCCAAACTAATGACTCTGCCTGTAATCTCTGTAAGAATAAAACATTTCCACATCATCTGATGTCATGGTCTCACTTTCAGGTTGGACTGTTTATAGACTTTAAACACAGTCCTGTTTCACGGCAGTTCCCTTACCACCAGGGTGCGCCGTTCAATGAAATGTCACAGTTTTCACACTGAAGCATCATCAAGGTCTTGTGTTTATTCTCACCACCTCTGAGGTGGATGTGATCAGCCTGGGAGGAGTAGGTAACTTGGTAACGAAGGGCATATCAGTCAGTTCAGGGCGGGACTCATGAAGCCCGTGAGAGGACTGCACTAGATTTCTTTGAGTTATAGCAGTTTTGTCCTGTGCTTTCACCAGAGGACGTGACCCTGGCGGCACGGCGAGTATCGATGTTTCGCCATGCCGCCAGGGTCACACCTGGTAAAAATTCAGTTTTCAAGGTAGGCTAAGACCAACTCTTTGAGGCTTTTTAACAGTGGTTGTTGATCAATGGTCATGACAATTTGCGTCGATGCAAATATTAATTAATAAATGATCAAGGAACTGACCTCACAGCCCATCGTTCATTCAGTGGTGCTAGTTTCAAATGTCCTGTTAATATTATTGGGGAAACCTGCAGTCGGCTGAGACTGCAGAAATCACCTGGATGATGACGAAACGTTTCTTCCACTGAAAACATCCAGATGAACAGAATCAACTTGGCAATCTTTGACAAATTTGAGTTTGCTGGGGCCAACCCCCCTGAAGCTGTACCTCATAATGTAAAACATGACATTTCCTGCTCCTGCTCGGTGGCGCTGTGACCAGTGTCAAATATTTCAGTTGAAATGTGTTCAGAGGCGGAGTCTCATCACACGTGAGAAGTTTGGTCCAGATTGGACAATGAGAGGAAATTAAAATTTCATGAATGACCAAAATTCACCGTGGTGCCACGGACACGCCCTTTGACGAAAACTCAAAAGCTTTGCGATTTACTCTGACTCAGGTTTGTAGTTCAAACCGACCCAATATGAAGTTGGTCCGATCAAATCCTTGGGAGGAGTTTGCAGAAGTACAACGCCTGGAAATAGGACAATTGACTTTTTCAGTCCAAAATGGCGGACTTCCTGCTGGGTTAGCGTCAATGGGCCCTGAACTTCTTTGTTCGTCTTGGTAAGTTACACATGTCTACAAACGTTTCGTTCATGTAGCTCAAACTATGTGCCCACAGTACTGCATCAGGCCCTGCATAGGTGGCGCTCTAGAGCCAATTTGACACGCTCGTGAGTTTTTGAGCACATGAAGAACATCAGAAAGCAAATTCATAATCATAAACCGAGCTCACACTTTTAGTGGTCGGCCCTAATAAAGACTTACAGGCGAGATGTTTGAGAAAAAACTTATACACACCCTCACACGAGCTCGTTGAGAAAGGAAGGCTGTAATAATCATAGCAGTTACTCATTTAAGCAGTTTGAAAAATGAACCATTAAATTCAACTTTTTATATTTTTGTGTCAGAAAAATCAGAAGTTCTAAAATCTGATTTGACTGTTCTGGAGAGGAAGAAGAAGAGATGCAAGGACCCCCCACGATGTTTCTTCAGGAGATCATCAGTGCACATGTGACTGTCAAACTGGGCCATCGTTCACGGGTAAAGCGGGATAAAGTGTTCAATGGTCCAGTTCCTCCTCTGAGACTGAGAAACTTCTCGCCTGAGTTCACTTGTCTGTGAGCTGTTGGCACTTCACTCTGTTGAACCATCAGTGGCAGAAAAGTCAGCTCACTGAAATAAATACGAACGATGGTTAAAACAAACAGTCGAGCTAATGGAGAGGGAGGAACAGCTGAATGACTTCTCCTGTGAATGGACGAAGAATAAATGAGAGGCCGTCAGATGTCCACAACCATCGTTTTGTGAATGTCCAATCCTCCCACCACCTGCAGGAGACAACAGGAAGTGATGTCACACATTGTTTTTTCTTGTTTTTAACTGAATCGACTCTGTAAACAGAGGAGGCACTGATAGCTCCGTGAACTAACAGAAAGATTTTAAAGGTAATTCTGTGTTGAGCTGTGAGCCAATGAGGTGACTTCAGTACTGTGGGCGTCAAACAAACCTGTGAGGTTTCTAAATTCGAAATGAGCTGAAGAGGTCCTGCTGGTGATTTTAATCCTGCAATTACAGCTTCACAATGTTCTTCCCTAAGCGATCTGTGATTGTTGGGTCTTTACTCTCAGAGTCAATTTCAAACTTCTGATGCATGTTTTGAGCCTTTCTGGTTTCATGTCCAGTCAGAGCTCTGTTGAGCCAACCATCCCTTTAACGTTAACTAGTAATGACTTCATGAACTTCTTCATAAATAAAATTTTAATCATTAGAGAAAAAATGACCAATAATCATCCCACAGATGTAATATTATCTACAGCTACTTTTAGTACCATCAATGTTAAGTTAGACTCTTTTTCTCCAATTGATCTTTCTGAGTTAACTTCAATAATTACTTCCTCCAAACCATCAACGTGTCTTTTAGACCCCATTCCTACAAAACTGCTCAAAGAAGTCCTGCCATTAATTAATGCTTCAATCTTAAATATGATCAACCTATCTCTAATAATCGGCTATGTACCACAGGCCTTCAAGCTGGCTGTAGTTAAACCTTTACTTAAAAAGCATCTCTAGACCCAGCTGTCTTAGCTAATTATAGGCCAATCTCCAACCTTCCTTTCATATCAAACATCCTTGAAAGAGTAGTTGTCAAACAGCTAACTGATCATCTGCAGAGGAATGGCTTATTTGAAGAGTTTCAGTCAGGTTTCAGAGCTCATCACAGCACAGAAACAGCTTTAGTGAAGGTTACAAATGATCTTCTTATGGCCTCTGACAGTGGACTCATCTCTGTGCTTGTCCTGCTAGACCTCAGTGTTGCGTTCGATACTGTTGACCATAATATCCTATTAGAGCGATTAGAACATGCTGTAGGTATTACAGGTACTGCACTGCAGTGGTTTGTATCATATCTATCTAATAGACTCCAATTTGTACATGTAAATGGAGAGTCCTCTTCACACACTAAGGTCAATTATGGTGTTCCACAGGGTTCAGTGCTAGGACCAATTCTGTTTACATTATACATGCTTCCCTTAGGCAGCATCATTAGAAGACATAGCATACATTTTCACTGCTATGCAGATGACACGCAGCTCTATCTATCCATGAAGCCAGGTAACACACACCAATTAGTTAAACTGCAGGAATGTCTTAAAGACATAAAGACCTGGATGGCCGCTAACTTTCTGCTTCTTAATTCAGATCAAACTGAGGTTATTGTACTCGGCCCTGAAAATCTTAGAAATATGGTATCTAAGCAGATTCTTACTCTGGATGGCATTACCTTGGCCTCCAGTAATGCTGTGAGGAACCTTGAGTCATTTTTGACCAGGACATGTCCTTCAACGCACATATTAAACAAATATGTAAGACTGCTTTCTTCCATTTGTGCAACATCTCTAAAATTAGAAATATCCTGTCTCAGAGTGACGCTGAAAAACTAGTTCATGCATTTATTACTTCCAGGCTGGACTACTGTAATTCATTATTATCAGGATGTCCTAAAAACTCACTGAAAAGTCTTCAGCTAATCCAAAATGCTGCAGCAAGAGTCCTGACAGGGACTAGAAAGAGAACATATTTCTCCTGTTTTGGCTTCCCTTCATTGGCTTCCTGTTAAATCCAGAATTCAAAATCCTGCTCCTCACATACAAGGTCTTAAATAATCAGGCCCCATCTTATCTTAATGACCTTGTAGTACCATATCACCCTATTAGAGCACTTCGCTCTCACACTGCAGGCCTACTTGTTGTTCCTAGAGTATTTAAAAGTAGAATGGGAGGCAGAGCCTTCAGTTTTCAGGCGATTCAGGAGACAGACACTATCTCTACTTTGAAGCCTAATCTTAAAACTTTCCTTTTTGCTAAAGCATATAGTTAGGGCTGGACCAGGTGACCCTGAATCCTCCCTTAGTTATGCTGCAATAGGTGTAGGCTGCTGGGGGACTCCCATGATGCACTGGGTGTTTCTTCTTCACTCACTATGTGTTAATAGACCTCTCTGCATCGAATCATATCTGTTATTAATCTCTGTCTCTCTTCCACAGCATGTCTTTATCCTGTTTTCCTTCTCTCACCCCAACCGGTCGCAGCAGATGGCCCCGCCCCTCCCTGAGCCTGGTTCTGCCGGAGGTTTCTTCCTGTTAAAAGGGAGTTTTTCGTTCCCACTGTCACCAAAGTGCTTGCTCATAGGGGGTCATATGATTGTTGGGTTTTTCTCTGTATGTATTATTGTGGGGTCTACCTTACAGTATACAGCACCTTGAGGTGACTGTTGTTGTGATTTGGTGCTATATAAATAAAATTGAATTGAATTTAATCATCATACGGCTGCCCCTCTGTTATGGGCTCAAAATGTGGTCATAAATATTTTGTACTTGTAAATCAGGATTTGTATGTGTAAAAAAGATTTGTGTGTGGACTTAGCCAAAAACTACGGAAGCGTAGAGCTGCCACCCAGGCAAAAGAAAAAAAGAAGTATATCACGTTATAACGTGAAAAGTTTATTGTTCTAACAAGATACTTTTCACGTTTGTACAATATACTTTTCACGTTTGAACAATATAATATCACGTTATTACAATATGCATAAATATCACGTTCGTACAATATATTTATATTATCTAACGTGATATTTATATTGTACTCTAATATGATAATTATATTATCTAACGTGATATTTATATTGTACCTAACGTGATAATTATATTGTACCTAACGTGATAATTATATTGTACGAACGTGATAATTATGCATATTGTAATAACGTGATATTATATTGTTCAAACGTGAAAAGTATATTGTACAAACGTGAAAAGTATCTTGTTAGAACAATAAACTTTTCACGTTATAACGTGATATACTTCTATTTTTCTTTTGCCTGGGTGGCAGCTCTACGCTTCCGTAAAAAACCCCCCTGCAAGTTACAAGTACGAATTTTGACCCTATTTTTCTTCCTGTCATCTGATTGGCCAATGTCATGTCAATCACAAATGTAACAATCCAATCAGAGAACAGATGGGTTTGGCTGTCGGAGGGCGCTTTTTGAACTGCAGGTCCTTGAAGGGTAATACAGTTTGAAGCTGGAGGATCTCTATATAAATATCCGATAGCAGCTAGGTCCGCTAACTTTCAGCAGCTGTTGAAAGGATAAAGTTGTGGTATGTCAGTGGTTAGAAATTAGAGATGGACCGATCCGATATTACGTATCGGTCCGATACTGACGTAAATTACTGGATCGGATATCGGTGAGAAATTAAAAATGTAATCCGATACATTAAATATAAAAAAAAAACACCTCACAAAACTTGCGACAGGGTGTAACTCGGCTCATAACCGTAGCACGTCGGAGCAGTGTGCATCATGTGATAGAGCGGCTGTGTGTATTTGTAGCCTCGCTACCAAACCAGCATTTCATCTCCGAGGAAGTTATCCCAGAGAGAAGTAAAGCAAGTGTGTAAGTTCATCTCTGAATGTTTGTAAAGCGTTCCCACGTTAAGCTTAACAACCGATATATGGAGCGACTGCCTCTCTCTCTCTCTCTCCCTCACCTTCCTGCTGCTACTTCAATCATGAAACTGATCAATGATCAGCTGATCGGCTTTTCTGTTGCGAGTCCGTCTCTCTTCTTTGTTTTTGGCCCACTTTGCACCAGAAAGAGGAAACCAGCGGCTGAACAACAGCAGCACGTTTAAGCTTGATAAGCTGTTGTTAGAATGTATTTAATATTACTTTCTACACCAGGATCCTTTTCTACGTAGCTGACGGCTGGTAACTGTGCAGGGGCGGATCTAGCAAAGTGTAGCCAGGGGGCCGATAGGGCATTAACAGGAAAAGGGGCACAAAGACATACTTTTCTTTCTTATTCTCATTTAAAATGTCTAGCTTTTAATAAATAATTATCTGAATCTTACACCCAAAGTTTTAATCTGATGTAAAATGTATAGAAGTCCATTACTGTATATAGTAACTGTTAAGTCTAATATACCCTAGTAAGCTATAGTACTTTTTCCTTTGGGAAGGTACCGTCTGTGCAGTCTGCAATTCTGTTGAAGAAAGATGTTGAATCTATTTAATTATTCTTGAAAAATAATTTAATTCTGTGCATTTTTTTTCACCCTGCATCAAATTAAAGTTGATTACATCGATTAAGCATCATGAGGTGGAGGGTGGGGGGTGGTTCCCTATTTTTTTTGCTGGGAGTTTGCAACCCTATTAGTTAGGTTGCTTAATATTTCTGCTAAGTACTCTTTAAAATACCAGAATAGGGAGGATGGAGCAGGTTTAAGTTTATTAGATTGATCAGTGTTGCTGAACTATAAAATATTTTTGGTGCAGTGTATTTTTTACATACAGGTATAACAGAATAGCTTTAGTGTTGTTGTTTATTTAAACTTGAGTATGAACTTATACAAAATGCAGCAAGATATTAAAAAAACAGTTTTATTGATTAAAAAAACACTATATCGGATTCATATCGGTATCGGCAGATATCCAAATTTATGATATCGGTATCGGTATCGGACATAAAAAAGTGGTATCGTGCCATCTCTATTAGAAATACCATCATTACTTTAGGATTAGTTTAACACAAAGTCAGGGCTGACCCGGGACCATTGCTGTGAGTCACAGTGCGCAGCATAAAGGTCCTTTCACAGCACAGCATGTGCTGCTAATGCTAACTGCTAACTAAAAGCCAAGGATCCAGAATTTGT
Source organism: Oreochromis aureus (assembly GCF_013358895.1). Taxonomy (NCBI): domain Eukaryota; kingdom Metazoa; phylum Chordata; class Actinopteri; order Cichliformes; family Cichlidae; genus Oreochromis; species Oreochromis aureus. Next base: position 42,038,935 of record NC_052947.1, read on the forward strand.
TGCGCTGGCTGCTGAGCTCTGTGGGTTTTTGCAGCAGCTCTACCTGTACTAGATGCACCTGCTCCTTGTCGTTTCTATCTCTGACTTTATGTCCTCTACAACAGTTTCTGGTTTTTTTGCTAGTTCTTCAAATGTTCAATAAAAACATGTATGCTAATTCATAACGAAGAAAGCTTTGTAATGAAGACTGTCATTTCCAAAACACTGCCCCCCAGCGGTCCGCAGCGCTGTTGAAAAGGCTGTGGAAGTCCCTGTATAAAGCACGTAGACCTGTGACACAAAAATCACCAAACTCGGACGACCACAGACTGTTTTCCTTCGTGGTGATGAAGGAAAACGCTGGGTTGGCATGTAAAAGGGCATTTATTCCCTTAAAGGACCTGCAGTCAGTGTTGCCAACTCCTCAGTAAGGAAAATCGCTACTGGCTGTCCTAAAAGTCGCTAGAAGTCGCTAAATGATGTCATCACCTAATTTGCATAATTGGTCACGCTAATATAATTGTAACCTATGTTGTTGGAGAGAGAAATAACATCGTGGAAGAGACATAAAGTGAGTAAAAAACGTCCTAAATGCATTTAGAGTTTATTTAGAACTACAAGTTAAATTTCTTTTAGCAATTATTGTTTTTTTAATGTCACAATTCCAACCCTGCTCCTTTACCCGGGCTTGGACCGGCAAAAGTGACCCGAAATAGGCACTCTAGTGGAGTTACTTTGTGTTTGTGTGTGTTTATAAGTAGTTTTAAACCTTGTGATCCACAAAACAGCATAAGAGTAAAAGATTAAAAGAAGAACTGACTGTGTTACAGCACCCGCTGCTTTCACCTCTTTTTTTTTAGCGACTTTTTATAGAAAAAAAGTCGCTAGGGGGTCAGAAAACTCGCTAAATATAGCGACAAAGTCGCTAAGTTGGCAACACTGCCTGCAGTTCAAAAAAGCGCCCCTCCGACAGCCAAACCCATCTGTTCTCTGATTGGATTGTTACATTTGTGATTGACATGACATTGACCAATCAGATGAAAGGAAGAAAAATAGGGTCAAAATTCGTACTTGTAACTTGCAGAGATTCACACGGTTTTTTTTGGCTAAGTCCACACACAAATCTTTTTTACGCACAAACAAATTCTTTTTACACATACAAATCCTGATTTACAAGTACAAAATATTTATGACCACATTTTGAGCCCATACTCTGTTGGTCTTCCTTGGTCTCTTGTGTTCTGGGGGTCTCTGGATGTCTGGAGTCTGGATCTCCTCCATACCTGCTTCATGCCCTGGAGGACGGGGCTGTGGCCCCCCCACACACTCTAGCAGATCATTACATGAAGGAACCTTTTAAATACAAGCGCGTTCATGCTCACAGGTGTACACACGGGTGATCACACACACAAACTACACCCTTTTTGGCTCCTACCTCAAAGCACACTGTGCACTGTCTATCCTACGTGCTGCACTATAATGTTTAATATTTAGTATTTACTGTCATATTCCCATATATCATCGTGATGTTGTTTATTATGTTGCTCTTTTTTTTCTTCTGCTTGTTTTCTCTTTTTTCTTTCTCAGCAGGTGATCCAGGTGATCGATATATGTATTTTTTGTCTGCTTATTTTGTTGGTTTTGTTTTTGCCCTTTATCCCGTCCCTCTTCCCCGCTGTTTTCTTTCCTTTCTTTCTCCCTTTCTTTTCCCCAGTCAAGTCTGTCCCGTATTTAACAAGTGAAAATAAAATAAAATAAACAATAAAAGGTGAATCAAATAGACCATTACGGCAAGGCTGGGATGGTCCATTTGGTAAAGTAAATCCGTTGGGCATCTTTCTTCGCCTTCAGACAATAATTCTGATGGCAAAAGAACCAAACGGGACAGGTTAAAAAAGAAAAAAAAAGAAAAGAATTGAATCATACACACACACATGTGTTAGCACCATAACTCAGTCCTGGACCCAGTTTGCACTTCAACATCCTTTTTGTCCTTTCATACAATAAATATCGAAGTAATGCCCATATCTGCAGCCCTCCTCCCTGCACATGAACTGAGATCAGCTGATTGAAGCCCAAATGTTTCATCTTTTTTTCTTTCTATTTGCTCCTCATTCAGGTAGCTGAAGAACCTTTATAGCGCAAGCAAAGATGTAACTGTAACTGTAATGTGATTACTGAGTTTAGTATAACGCTTTACTGCATTACTAGGAAACGTAACGTGGTTGTAGCACAGATTATGCCGCGTTGCTTTGGTGCAGACTCCAGTTTGAGTCCAGTTGGTGAAACGAGGAACTGAGTCACAAAAACTCACCGCACAGAACTCCTCGAAGGAGATTCTGCCGTCTCCGTCTTTGTCGGCGCCGATGATAGTTTTGTCGACAATCTGCTGCAGCTGTGTGTCTTTCAGGTTGCGTCCCACCATCGTCTTTAGGACCTGGAAGAGTTCTCCATTGGAGATGTAACCGTCTTTGTCCATGTCGTAGATCCTGAAGGCAACTGAGGCCAAAGAAAATCACAGAGGAAATGTGAAGGTAAGTTTCAGTTCGATTCCATGTTATTTATGTAGCACACAATCAAAACAACAACATTCGCCTCAAGGTGTTTAAAAATCGAGCATAGTTTATGTACCATGATGGTTAAAGCTGAAGTGTTGGAGGATGGAAACTTACAACGCAGCCTCTGCTCCTTGTTTCCTTTCACGCTGAACTGAAAGACTCCTTCAATGAACTCTGTGGAAAAGGAAAATCATCACATGTTGTTGTTTAAGGCTGAAGAACAAGAAGATCAAAAGGTCTGAGATACGATCATCTCCAGGCAGAGACAAAAAGCTCAGAGAACAAACCGAACCCCTCGGTGCCTGCTGGGTAATCCTGCACACATTGTGTTAATCGAGTACTTATATTACTCAGCAGATCAGAGATGATATAAATGTCAAACCTGAACTGAGTAACTGAATCATGAGGATATTATTGACTGTAAAAAGGTGTCAAACTGTATCTGTGTGATAGTAATGAAGCTGTAACGGCTGAGCTGGTCAGCAGGTGTTCGTCTTCTGTAAAAACACTTTCACACCTCTGAAGTCGACTTCCCCGTTTTCGTCAGTGTCGAATATGTCGATGACTCGCTGCACGAGGGGGTTCTGCTGGAGCTCTGGCAGGGACATGAACTCCTCCATGCTCAGGGATCCGGAGTCATCCAGGTCGAGTTTCTTAAATCTCCTTCCCAGCCTCTTAATCTGATTAGCGTCTGAAATGAAACACAGAGTTATTCACAGAGAGAGAGAAGGTGGTTTCAAGAGGAGATCACTTGACCAAAGGCTGTCTGTCAGCTCTACCAGCAGAGGACACACCGCAGTTTAAACACCTGTCATCCACCTGTGCCTCACTTCCTGTCTCTTCATCCTGTTAGACTTACCGGCTTCCTGCTTGGTGCTGCCCATGGCTGCTGGCTGGACTTCACGGTTGTAATGGTTGTGCTGCGGGAGCTCCCGGTGCCTCACTCTAAGCCCTAACACCGGGTCATGTGACACAACTTTCAACACTAATCACTCTGCTGATGACAACGAACTGAGCGTGCTCAGCAGGAGCAGAGCAGCCCGGCACTCCACGTCAGGAGATGATCTCACACACAAGAGCAAAAGAAACTAGAACACTTTAAATAATCACATCTGATTAAATATAGAAACTCTAACATGTGAAAATTAGAAAAGAAAAAAAGACTTCATTGATTTGATCCCTTTTCTTTGGTCTCTGACTCTGAACGCCTCCACAATGAACCAGAGATTTCACCACACACTCTTTAAAGAAAAGGAAAAAGCAAACGTCCCTCACCGATATGTAGTTCTAACTATTGAAAATATGTCCAAAGGTGTGATGATTACGTGTTTTTAAATTACTTGAACTGTACAGCTGATACTGTAAAAGTGTTTGACTCGTATATCCACTGATCAATGTATGAAGAGTAGGGATGGGTACTGGTATCCGGTGGCACCGGATACCAGTAACCAGACCGAAAAGCGGCGCACATTTCGGTGCTTTTTTTTCTTGAGATGTGATACACTTTGGATTCTAGCCAATCATTTTACCTTTCCAAGGACAGTAGGCGGGGCCAGGTACGTACGTTCTTTTAGAGCAGAGCTACAGATTAAAAATGCCCAAGGCGAAGCGGTCAAAAGTCTGGCTGTACTTCACAGCAAAAGCTGCAAACTCAGCTGCCTGCAACAAGTGCTTTAAGCTGATACTGTGATACTGTCAAAGGAGGTAACACCTCAAATCTGATGAAACACCTGGTGACGTATAGCGTTTTTTTAAAAGCCAAGAAATGCGCCGTGTTTGATAGTTTGCTGCGAGACCTCACACCGAGCACATCTACTGCGGGTGTGGTGCCTGTTATCAGACCCGGAGTTAGCAACATCCCCCAAAAACCCGAAGAGTAGAGTCCTGGCCCCGAGCCCTGCCAGTGTAGCAGAAATGATGAGGATGATGATGGCAGCAGCAGCCGTTCTTCTCTGCGTGAGTAGCTTCATGTTGTTCGTGTGTAATTAACGTTGAGTAGGCTAACCACATTATTAAATTAATGCATGTAAGGTGAACTAGCAAACACCGTAGTAGTTACATGCGGCTGTCTTCTTGTTTGATAGAGTGATACCATATATGCCCTATAGCTGCAGAAAAGGCTCACATTGTTATCGTTTTACAAAAAAAACAGCTAAACATGAGAGGTTTCAGGACAAAGTTTGTGTTTTCCATTGTTTAAGCACCGGTTCGAGCACCATTTAAGCACCGGCACCGTTTCTAAAGTACCAGTTTGGCACCGGTATCGGATAAAACCTAAACGATACCCATCCCTAATGAAGAGTCTCATATTACCTACATGTTGATGCTTAAATGAAACTTTATTTGAAACTACACTGAACACGTGTGAATTCAGCTCACAGCAGAAACAAGCTTGATGTTCACATGCTCACGTTACAGTCAGGACAAAACACACTTAACAAACAACATCAGGAGAAGTTTTGTTGTTTGTATCCTGAAGGCTCTGCATCACAGAACTGAACTGAATTATTTTGATTGGTGGGCCAGCTGAAGATGACGTGCTGCTTGGGGCCCCAAGCCAGTGGGGGGTCCAGAGGGATAACATTCAGGCCTCTGCTGACCTGCGTCCAGTGTTTGTTCTGATCCCACCATCGCCATAAATTAACTCCATGAATTCACAAATCAGAAGGAGAAAACAAACTCTGACAAAGATTAAATGTTGGTTTAATAACAGCTCTGATCAGACTGCATTTGTTGGACATAGAAAAACCCATTTACAGTACAAAGTTTCTGACCTCGAGGACAGAAAAATAAAATACTCTTTAAATCCAGATCGGCTGAGACCCTCATTAGTGTGTGATGGTTAACCATACAACACACCTCACTCGTCCAGCCTGGGCGTGTTCTAATCCCACCTTTGCTCCTTGTTGATAAGTATAAACCATAAAATCATAAATAAGGGGGAGGAGGAAAGACACTCTGTGAAAAGCTGCAGTCAAGTCCAGTTTGTCTCTAAACGAAGATTCACAGGAAGGTCACACTGAGTCCAGCACGTACATTTTCTGAGCCTCACAGCAGATTCTGTCCACTGATGAGAACAGAGGTGAGTACAGACGATCGTGTTCGCACTGTTTTTAAGTCCAAACCAAACATGAGTCCTCCTCTGTCTGTGGCAGGAAATAAAACTGTGATCTTATCTATTTTTCAACAGGATATAATAAATGTTGATTTAACTACAGCTCTGATCAAACTGCATTTGCTAGAAAAAGAAGTTTACAGTTAAAACTTTTCTATCTCCGGGCATGACGCACCTGCAGCCCACAGAGCAGGCAGGTCTGGCCCGGATCTGGTGTCAAGCCAGCACTGCTGGCTGACTCCTGGCATGGTAAGTGGTATGTCATCTAGATATGGGCCAGGCCTGGCATAGTTTGGTGTATGTGGCCCAGGCCCATAGAAAACAGGTCTGGCTCGGATCCGGCATCAAGCTGGCACTTCTGACTGACTGGTGTCATGGCAGAGTGTATGTCAGCCAGATGTGGGCCAGGTCTGGCAATGATGGGACTATTTATGTTCCTATTTTCCTATTTTAGTTAGAAGATCCAAATGCCATGTTGCAATACTATACTGCTATGGTAGCCAACATTTCAAATGCAGGTTTGAGTGTATACTTTATCCAAAACCTAGTGAGGGTTTATTCATGTGTACCACTGAGTGGCTGTAGGTCAGGAGGTAGAGCAGGTCACCTACTGATTGTAAGGTTAGTGGTTCAATCCCTGGCTCCTACAGTCTGCATGTCAAGAGTGTGAATGTGTATGAATGTAGTTAAGCACTCAGTTGGGAGAAAGTGTGTGATTGGGTGAATGTGGCATGTTGTATAGAGCGCTTTGAGTACTCCGGGAGACTAAAAAAGCGCTATATAGGACTCAGTCCATTCACTGTCTGAACAGAGTTCTGTCATGTTACTTCTGCACTATTATCTTCCAGCACATGTTGTTATTACTTGGTTTGATTAAGGTACACATTAGGCTGATATCTGGGCCCAGAGCTGAAACTGTTCTGGGCCAGCACAGGACCACCAGTGTGTCTGCAACTGGCCTTGTGCTGGCCCATGTGTGGGCCACCTCTGGTAAACCTGATCTGGGCCACCAAAGGGCCGTCATTCTTTGCGGTATGTGGGCCATGTGTAAGCACATTGTGTGGGCCAGATCCGGGCCATACCAATGAAACTACACATGCAAGAACAGCAAAGGGGTCACGTAAGAGGATGTGGCACCTCTGGGTTCTTTAACAACATCAAACAACTCAGTGTTCCAACATCTGGAAGAGGCTACAGAGTTCATGTTGTACGTGAATCCACTTGCCATAATAACCACAATGCATTTGTGATGTTTATTGGCTTAATGGTGGCCTCTCTCAGAGGCAGTGGTAAAACATTGTCAGATTATGAGAGACAAGCCTGGGATATATTATAGATCACAGTTAGTTAAAGTTTAACAGTATAGCTTGTTATTATATATAGCTCTGGTTGTACCAGAGCACTGTGCCTCCTTTTGTCAATAGGTGGCAGGTTCCCTAACATGTGGCTGTTTTTATAGGCAAGGTGTGTTCCTCGTGTAATCTGTAATCTGTGTAATCTCTGTTGTTTCTACGTCTGCTAGCTCTAGGATGTTAGATTTCCTCCCTAACACACATTCGCAGACGCTGAGTGAGGTCTGTGGTGTGTTTTTGATTCTGAAATGATTTGTTGGAGCACTTTGGGACTTTGTTTTTATGTTATTTTTTTCTTCACCTGGAGGTTCTTATTGTTTGTGTGGTGCCATTGTCGGTAGGAGAGGATCAGTGATGGTCACCCCAGTACCCACATATGGCAAGAGCAGAGTTTTGCTGTTGCCTGATTCAAATACACAGAAACCAAGGATATGTTGTCTGGGAGTGATACCAATAGCAGGAAACCCCAACATCTTTCTCACACTGAGGAATTAGAGGACAGAGTACTGCTGAGACTCTTGGACCGTAATTGTGTTAACAGACCTCTCTGCATCGAATCATATCTGTTATTAACCTCTGTCTCTCTTCCACAGCATGTCTTCTCTCCTTCTCTCACCCCAACCGGTCGCAGCAGATGGCCCCGCCCCTCCCTGAGCCTGGGTCTGTCGGAGGTTTCTTCCTGTTAAAAGGGAGTTTTTCCTTCCCACTGTCGCCAAAGTGCTTGCTCATAGGGGGTCATTTGATTGTTGGGTTTTTCTCTGTATGTATTATTGTAGGGTCTACCTTACAATATAAAGCGCCTTGAGGTGACTGTTGTTGTGATTTGGCGCTGTGTAAATAACGCTGAATTGAATTGGACTGCCTATAGGTGAAAGGATTGCTTCTTGCACTGGATAAGGTGGTGAGATGGAGACTAGTATGGTTGGGGCAGTGCAGGAGCAGATCCTTCATTGCTGAATGTCATAGTTAAGTCAGAAGTTAGGGAACTTGTGAGTTTTAAAGGGTACGATCATGAAACTTTTCCTGTGATAGAACAATCTGGATGGGCATCTGTCACATCTGTCAAAACTACTACGTTATGACTACAACCCTAACACTTAGTCCTTTTAAAATATGAAATGTAAACAAAATTTTAAATAAGATGCATTTCCTTCCTTTCTCACTTAGAGTGCAGACATGTCTGCTGCCACCAATCTGCAGTCTGAAGATCAGTTTCTGTGCTCCATCTGTCTGGATGTGTTCACTGATCCTGTCACCACATCATGTGGACACAACTTCTGCAAAAACTGCATCACTCAGCGCTGGGACATGAGTCAGAGCTGCCAGTGCCCCAAGTGTAACAAGGTGTTCAAGACAAGGCCTGAACTTCATGTTAACACTTTGCTCTCTGAGATGGTTGCTCAGTTCAGACGTGAAGCTCAGCAGAAAGCCAGCAGCAGCAGCTCGGAGCAACAAGCTGCCAAACCAGGAGAAATTCCCTGTGACGTCTGCACTGGAACCAGACTGAAGGCCCTGAAGTCCTGCCTGGTGTGTCTGACCTCCTACTGTCAGACTCACCTGGAGCCTCATCTGACAGCTACAAGTCTGAAAAGACATCAGCTGATTGAGCCTGTGGAGAACCTGGAAAACAGGATGTGTAGGAAGCACGATAAACATCTGGAGCTGTTCTGTAAGACCGACCAGACATGTATCTGCATGCTCTGCTCTGTTTTAGACCACAAGACTCATGAAGTTGTTCCTCTGAGAGAAGAATATGAAGGAAAGAAGGCAGAGCTGGAGAAGACAGAGGCTGAGATTCAGCAGATGATCCAGAAGAGACGACTGAAGATTCAGGAGATCAAAGAGTCGGTGAAGATGAGCAAAGATGCTGCAGACAGACAGAAAGCAGAAGGTGTTCAGGTCCTCACGGCTTTGATGGAGTCTGTTGAGAGACGCCTGAAGGAGCTCATAAAGGAGATCGAAGACAAACAGGAAACTACAGAGAAACAGGCTGAAGGTGTCATCAAAGATCTGGAACAGGAAATCTCTGAGCTGATGGAGAGAAGCTCTGAGGTGGAGCAGCTCTCACACTCTGAAGACCACCTCCACCTCCTCCAAAGCTTATCGTCCCTGAAAGCTGCTCCACCCACCAAGGACTGGACAGAGGTCAGAGTCCGTCCACCATCATATGAGGGGACAGTGGGGAGAGCTGTGGAGACACTCAGGAAAGACATGAAGAAGAAGCTGTTTGAGGCAGAGCTGAAGAGGGTCCAGCAGTATGCAGTGGATGTGACTCTGGATCCTGATACGGCAAATCCTTATCTCATCGTGTCTGATGATGGAAAACAAGTGAATCATGGTGATGTGAAGAAGAAACTTCCGGACAACCCAGAGAGATTTTCTTACTGTGTTTGTGTTTTAGGAGAGCAGAGTTTCTCTTCAGGCAGATTTTACTTTGAGGTTCAGGTTAAAGGAAAGACTGACTGGGATTTAGGAGTGGCCACAGAGTCGATCAACAGGAAGGGAAAAATCAGACTGATTCCTCAAAATGGTTTCTGGACTGTGTGGCTTAGAAATGGAAGTGAGTACACAGCTTGTGCTGTCCCTCCAGTCCGTCTCTGTCTCCAGTCTTCTCCTGAGAAGGCTGGGGTGTTTGTGGACTATGAGGAGGGTCTGGTCTCCTTCTATGACGTAGATGCTGCAGCTCTGATCTACTCGTTCACTGGCTGCTCCTTCACAGAGAAGCTCTTCCCATACTTCAGTCCTGGGCTTTATCAAGGTGTGAAAAACTCTGCACCACTGATCATCTGTCCTGTCAATCAAATTGAGTAACAACGTATTTGAATTGATGAGATTATTTATTTTCATTAAAGGGAATAAATATTCAGGTCCTGTTTGCATGCTTTTATTTTCTAAGCATTCTCATTACTAACAGTGTCTTTAACTGATGTCCTTTCTTAGAATGGGCACCACATTGATGTAATACACTGAATTCAAAAAGCTAAATGAAGAATTGTATTGTTTCATAACATGTAACAATTCTACAGAATAGTAACAAATAGTAGCTGATGTCATAGCATGTCATTGTCTTCATGGTCTGCAGAAAAAGATGTGTGTTAATTTTTTTAGTGTAACTCATTATGTAAAAATGTCTTATTTGGGGGTATTTTTTGTCTTTACCCACAAAGCAAAATTGGTATGGCCCGATCTGGCCCACACAATGTGCTTACACATGGCCCACATACCGCAAAGAATGACGGCCCTTTGGTGGCCCAGATCTGGTTTACCAGAGGTGGCCCACACATGGGCCAGCACAAGGCCAGTTGCAGACACACTGCTGGCCCTGTGCTGGCCCAGAACAGTTTCAGCTCTGGGCCCAGATGTCAGCCTAATGTGTACCTTAATAAAGCCATGTAATAACAACATGTGCCGGAACATAATAGTGCAAAAGTAACATGACAAAACTCTATCTTTAAACTGAGTGCTTCATAACTTCATTCATACACATTCACACTCTCGACATGCAGCCTGAAGGATCACACAGGTATCGAACCACTAACCTTACAATCAGTAGGTGACCTGCTCTACCTCCTGAGCTACAGCCACCCAGTGGTAAACATGAGTAAATTGTCACTAGGTTTTGGATAAAGTGCACACTCACAAACCTGTCAAACCTGCATTTGAAACGTTGGCTACCATAGCAGTATAGTATTGCAACATGGCATTTGGGTCTTCTAACTAAAATAGGAACATAAATAGTGCCATCATTGCCAGACCTGGCGCACATCGGGATGACATACACCCTGCCATGACACCAGTCAGTCAGAAGCAAGATCCTGGCTAGACCTGTTTTCTATGAGCCTGGGCCACATACACCAAACCACAATCAAGCCAGATGTGGCATGCCATCACATAAACAGTGTCATCTACACCAGGCCTGGCAGGTATCTGGATGACTTACCTCTTATCATGCCAGGAGTCAGCCAGCAGTGCCGGCTTGATACCAGATCTGGGCCAGACCTGCTTGCTATGTGGGTATAAGCAGTTTTAGTATTTTAATGAAAACTGACAATATAGATTCAGTGAAATCGGAAAATATGTGATTGTAACAAACATGAGCTGTTAAACAATGAATGGTGATGTTGAAATGTTGTAACATGGAGCAAACAATGATTTGATGATTTGATAATTGAATAAAACCCTGGTTCACAGGATGACTCATTTCTAATCTCTGTCTAAAGATAACTGGGTAACTTTCATGAGGAAACCTGGTCTGGTTAGGAGAGACGGCATCCATCCCAGTTTGGATGGAGCAGCTCTCATTTCTAGAAATATGGACAGATTGATTAAACCCCCTAAGCCCCATCCCGTTAGAGACTGTGTCAGCTGCCAAACAGACAAAAAACAAACTAAAAACCAGCAAAAATGACTTAAACATTAAAAAAAATAACAAAAAAGGAACAATACAGTATCTTTAACAGCGCTGAAGAGTAAAACGGTGAAATGTGGATTTTGAATTCCAGAATTGAATTCAAAATCCTGCTCCTCACATGCTAAAGCATATAGTTAGGGCTGGATCAGGATACTTTATTAATCCCTAAGGAAATTATGTGGCTTACAGTTGCTCCAAGACAGTAACAGACTAAACTATTTAAATTATACAATATGTTACAGAGTTTACAAATGTAAGAAATAGCACTAATATATACAAATACCTCAACTATAAATATAAATATTTATAGTTAGGGCTGGACCAGGTGACCCTGAATCCTCCCTTAGTTATGCTGCAATAGGTGTAGGCTGCCGGGGATTCCCATGATGCACTGGGTGTTTCTTCTTCACTCACTATGTGTTAACAGACCTCTCTGCATTGAATCATATCTGTTGTTAACCTGTTGTTGTCTCTCTTCCACAGCATGTCTTCATCCTGTCGTCCTCAGTTCACCCCAACCGGTCGCAGCAGATGGCCCCGCCCCTCCCTGAGCCTGGTTCTGCCGGAGGTTTCTTCCTGTTAAAAGGGAGTTTTTCCTTCCCACTGTCACCAAAGTGCTTGCTCATAGGGGGTCATATGATTGTTGGGTTTTTCTCTGTATCTATTATTATATTATATACTGTACAATATAAAGCGCCTTGAGGCGACTGTTGTTGTGATTTGGCGCTGTATAAATAAAATTGAATTGAATTGAATTGAGATGCTCTCAAACTTTCAGCTCGCTGTGAATGCAGCACCAGGGTTCACACATCAGACGTCATATTTGCAGGAACTGATTGTAATTTTACAGTCTTCATTAACTCTGATGTGGTTCCTGTCTGTGTCCAGCAGAGGGCTGCAACAGTTTGAAGGAGAGTTTGAAGTGTGCACAGAGCTCAACTTCCTCTGCAATAAAAACATGAATGACAGAAAGAGAGAAGCTTTGCAGAGGAAATGATCGACAACACTGCTGCTCGGGTTTGAGAAAACTGAAGGCGCACACACATTTTAAACTCCTGTTCCAGATGTGTGTATCTCTAATCATGTGTGAATGAAACAAGCCTAACACTGCAGGAGGAGGCGGAGCCACAAAGAGGAGAGTCAGCGTCAGTTTCCAGAAATGAAAGTTAAAGTTAGTGAGAGTAACAGCACAGCTGCAGTCACAGATCTGTGCATTTGTGAAGAAAATCAGACTGAATTCATCTGCTCTTTCTAAACAACTGACTCAAAAACTGGTGAGTACAGCTGATGACATTTACTGTTTAACATGCAGCATTAACACAAAACTTTTCTTTTTATTCATATTTTATTATATGTGTGTGTGTGTGCACATGTATGTTATATAAGTGTATATATCTGTAAATTTGTATATCTTTTGACATGTTCCTGGGGTTATTAAAAAAATACATGTAACAAATTGTAATGAAGGTGAATTTCTGATGAACAGGGCATAAACAATAAGAAAAAATGCAGACATTTAGTTACTAAATAGTGGAAAGGAGGTGGGATTAAATAAGCTCATGCTTCTTCCTACTCATTTTTGAACATGTAAGTTAGTTATAATTATTATTGCTTTGTTTTCCTTTTTTTTGTTTGTCTCTTTTTGACTATTTTAACATGTTCAAAATAAAGATTCAGCACTATACAATTTCACACTGGCATGTCAGAATAATTCAACTGGAGGCTTAAATTAAATTAAACTAGAATAATGTGATCAGCAGTAACATCAATTACATCTACAGGTGCATAATCAACAACACTGAATTAATTTCTTTCTAAACATGTGTTTTTGACACTTTCACTTTAGTTTTCAGAGACGTCTGCTGCCTCAGTCTGACATGTGACAGTTTCAAATCAAAGAAAATAAGTTCAACGTCTCCGAAAAGATTAAGCTCATGTTGTGCCAAGTGCAGGTTACTATAATCAGGTCTGAACCTGCAGGAGGAAACAAACAAAGCCGTTTGAGGTGGGACGGAGCTGAAAGACAGAGCAGCTTCAGAGTCACATTGTTACATTCTGCACCTGTGGTGTCCTAGTTCTGTTTCCTATTGTTGCTGCTCAGACTTTGTTGCATTCTCAATGTAAACCAAATATGTTTAATTAGAGTTGAACTTTTAATGCTCAGACTTCTGTTCTCAGAGTGCAGACATGTCCGCTGCCAGCAATCTGCGAGCTGAAGATCAGTTTCTGTGCTCCATCTGTCTGGAGGTGTTCGCCAATCCAGTCACCACACCATGTGGCCACAACTTCTGCAAAAGATGCATCACTCAGCACTGGGATGTTAATATGCCCAGCCAGTGTCCCATGTGTAAGGAGACGTTCAACACGAGACCTCAGTTGAAGGTCAACACTTTGCTTTCTGGCGTGGTTTCTCAGTTCAAACGAGAAGCTCAGAAGAAAGTCAGCAGCAGCAGCTCAGAGCAACAAGCTGCCAAACCACAACTTCCCTGCAACGTCTTCACTGGAGCCAGACCGAAGGCCCTGAAGTCCTGCCGTGAGACACGCCTGGAGCCTCGTCAACATCTGTACAGAGAGTTGCAAAGAGAGTGTGAGCTAGCGAGAGAGTTAGAGGAAGAGCGACGGCAGGATTTGTTGCTTGAGCTAGAACGAGAGAGTGAGCTAGCGAGAGAGAGACAGCAAGATCTATGGAGCGAGGTAGAAAGAGAGTGTGAGCTAGCGAGAGAGAGACAGCAAGATCTATGGAGCGAGGTAGAAAGAGAGTGTGAGCTAGCGAGAGAGTTAGAGGAAGAGCGACAGCAGGATTTGTTGCTTGAGCTAGAACGAGAGAGTGAGCTAGCGAGAGAGAGAGACAGCAAGATCTATGGAGCGAGGTAGAAAGAGAGTGTGAGCTAGCGAGAGAGTTAGAGGAAGAGCGACAGCAGGATTTGTTGCTTGAGCTAGAACGAGAGAGTGAGCTAGCGAGAGAGAGACAGCAAGATCTATGGAGCGAGGTAGAAAGAGAGTGTGAGCTAGCGAGAGAGTTAGAGGAAGAGCGACAGCAGGATTTGTTGCTTGAGCTAGAACGAGAGAGTGAGCTAGCGAGAGAGAGACAGCAAGATCTATGGAGCGAGCTAGAGATGTAGAGAGACAGAGCAAATATATAGATAGAGTTGATTTAGATTTTCCAAAACCCTTTTATAGATAAAAATAGGCAACTAAAGATTTCAGAACAGAAGTAATAATCCAAACAAAAAAAAATATTTCTTTTTCAAGTGAATATTAAACCAACACCAATGTCTGCTTTTATCGAACATGTAAAGCCAATGATGAAAGTCTGTAGAGTAAATAATCTCACCAAAAGTCAGAACTGCTTCTCCTGGAGCCCAAACACAGACTGTGATCTCCTGAAATCCAGGAAAGAGTGGAACACAGTTTCCCCTTTACAACATACTGGACAATTTCATCATCGCTGGGATTTAAAACAGAGATAAAAGCATTTACAACTACTGCACCATGTAAAACCCTCCATTGTAGATTTCCAGCCTCTTTGGGTCTCCATGTTTTTCATCTGAAACCATTCCCAGATGGTCTCTCCATGCACTCTAAGAAATGAAATGTTATATTTACCTGGTGTTGGCTTTCACTGTAGTATAGTATCACCTCCTGTTCCTGATGCATTGCACAGTGGTGTTTTGTGTATGCCATTTAATTAAAAACTTTGTTGTTACACAGTGCAATCGTCAATTCCTTGATCCAATACAGACTCTCTGCTGAATCACCCATTAATTGTGTTCAAAGTATTCATTCATCAACTTAGAGCACCAAATCACAACAACAGTCGCCTCAAGGTGCTTTATATTGTAAGGTAGACCCTACAATAATACATATAGAGAAAAACTCAACAATCATATGACCCCTTATGAGCAAGCACTTTGGCGACAGTGGGAAGGAAAAACTCCCTTTTGACAGGAAGAAACCTCCGGCAGAACCAGGCTCAGGGAGGGGCGGGGCCATCTGCTGTGACCGGTTGGGGTGAGAGAAGGAAGACAGGATAAAGACATGCTGTGGAAGAGAGACAGAGATTAATAACAAGTAACAAGTATGACAAGTATGATTCAGTGCAGAGAGGTCTATTAACACATGAGGTATGTCGCAATTAAGGGGCTGTAACATTTGAAGGTCGATTACGCCACAGCCGGGTGACGAAGGCTGTCCCAATTCAAAGACCGCTCTAAATGCGGCCGACAAATCCATCTTTCATTTCCCTGAATTTGAAGGATGGGTCGGGTGTATCCTTCGTGGCCCAACCCATCCCAGAATTCATAGCGCGGCCCAGCCAATTCCAGTTTCCAACAATGGCGGCAGCTACTTAGTTTTAATATTACTCTTATTACTCACGAATGGTCACAAAATAAACTTTTACGATATTTTCAGGCGAGAATGTAGCTGTGTAAACTTCAAATATCTGCTCAATTTATCAAGACATCACATGTTTGCAAAAGTGCTCCGACATTTTCTGAGACGTCTGTTACCCACCAGCTCGATATCTGACCGGGAGGTCGAGGCTCACTAGAGCTGGCAAGAACAGCGGATTCCCCTGCGGTCTTTCGCTACTCAGGTTAAACATGATATATATATTATTGTTTGGCTTTTTTCACTGTTTTATTTGTTCCTGAGTTAAAAGGGTTTGGCTGAGATTAAAGTTATAGTTTTTTATCCATCCATTTTCTTCCGCTTACACTCAAAAAAATGAAACGTTGACTTTAATTAAAATTATTTTGTCAACAGGTTCCACGAAATTGCATTGTGTTAGTTTAAAGCAAAAATCTTTAGTTCATCTAATTTTAAAAAACTACTTAAGATTAACAAGAGATATTTAAGACTACCTAAATCAAATTATGTTGTATGAACATAAATGATATATTTACAGGTTAGATAGTTTAGATTAGTTACTTCAACACATTTCTTATTTGTGGCAGTAAAATGTTAAATTTAAGTTAGATTAATTCAAATATTATATTTTCAGCCACCTTGTGCTTTACTAATTAGTTTTACATAAATCTATTTTGTCAACAGGTTCCACACAAATGAATTAAGTACATCCAACTTATTTTTTTAAATTTCTTTTATTGCCAACACATTCAGTGAGCATTTGTGTAAACCCAGTCCAAAATAAAACACAACAGGTCATTAGGGTTAGTAACTAACAGTATGTAGACAGATGCAACATCAAGACTTTAAATTAAATGTCTGTATCTGCCAGAAATAGAAGAAAAAAACATTGAAGACCACATAACATGTTGATAAGATGACACTTGAGTTACGTATATGTGATGCTAGTAAGGTCTGTGGAGTGCTTTTTCTTTTAGTGTCTAAAATGGATAGCAAAGTTGGTATTTGCAATGATTGCTTAGGGTCAGTCCAGTAACACAACGCCAATGAAGTGTTTTCCTTTAACAATGCAAAGTGAAGTGTCCACCTCAACAGCCACAATTAAAAAAATTAATGTTGTAATAATAATAATAATAATAATAATGATAATAATAATAAATAGTCCACTGATATTAGCAATCAAAGAAAATTATATCACCATCCCAAATAAAACTTAAATAAAGCATGCCAGCATTATGGTCTAACAATAAAACAGCTTGTCAGCGTTCAGTTTTTTTTGCAACAGCACAAAAGTAACCATTTAACACTTGCCACCCTCAACTTTTATTTTACCAGTGTTTGGGCCAAAAACTTGGGTTGTAAACATTTTAACATGGAAACAATTGTTCGTCTTTAAAAGTCCATAAAATATACATTCATCCTGCATTCCTAACTTACCCTTATTCTTAGTATGTATTGCAATTACCTTTACAATGCACACAATGTAACACAAACAGAATATGAACATATTTCCACCTCATAACAATATACCTTGAACGCTAATATACACACCACCCTTCAACATTTCTGGTGCAGTATCATCTCTCAATTAAATCCTTTAAATCTCAATACTTTTGATTGTCTCTTACTAGCCCCCCTCCCCCACAAGAGTAAAATCTCTCAAATTGTAGTAGTTTACAAACTTTTCAAAATTTCTCTTAAATGTAATTTTCCCTTTATCTGTCATTTTCAACAAATTACCGTTTTATTCCCATTCAGCCTCTGAAAAACTTCTGTCCATCTGACAGAACATTCATCATCCAAATTAAGGATTGGCTTATTCGTTCAGTTTATTCTTGAGTATCTGTACCTTGGTCAAGAGTCTGCTGACATACAGATGAAGGAAGAGCTTCTGAAGTACTTCAAAGAAAGCTTTCAGTCTCGAGGTTAACTGAGATTCAGTGCATATATCCCACCCATTAAGAGTGCACATGCAGAGGCCATGTCTTCCAGGTCATGCAGAACACCCTAGATGGTTATACCCACATCGGCTGGAGGAGTGCTGACATCAGCTTTTTCAATGGTGAAGATAGCAAGGGTAATTTGTTCCAGCTCCCTCTGAACAGCTGTAGCTGTAGCTTAGACACAAAAACAAAGAAAAATGGCGTCCAGTTAAATTTAAAAAGGAAAAGAAAAAAAAAAAAGAGCCAAAGCTACCCTTTAATGAAGTAAACACAATATTAGGAACATGCACCCCAGTGCGCTACTATTTTAGACTACAGATTCAACAATAAATATAAATAGTTTGGGTATACAAGAAGATTCCCCAAAACATTTAAACAGGTTCCATGCAAATTACAACAACAACAACACTACAACATGCAACAACATTAGTTATTCAAAATTTGGTTTAATACAGATAAAAAACTAAACTAAAATTACCAACCAATTATTCTTTGAAGAGGATGCTTGGGTCTTCATTCAGGTAGAAAGGTAGTGCCCTGAGGACACACTCCCTCCCCTTTTCAATAGTTTGCTTCCGTAGAGAGTGGCAGAGATACAGGAAGAGAAAACAGATATACTTTAGGATGACACAAACTCACATTATACGCAAAATGATGACATATTTACTGCACAGATAGACATGTACACAAGACCAACTAATCATCACATGGACATGAATAGTTAACCTGTTGGGCAGGGTTTCCACCACATTATATATGTCCATAATGGAGGTATAGACAAACTAATACATCATCTTTTTTGCATTCAAAAACTGATCTTTAACATAAAAACATTCACTTATGGTTCAATCCGAAATTGAGGGATCAGATTTTACTTATGTTTAGGTAATTTTAATTTTCCAAAGTTTTGAGTACCAAACTTTGTCTTGCTTAATATAAATGTAAGTACACTGTGCAGCTACCATACACTAGCTGTTTAAATTTGAAAGTGATCTTATTAGCCATAATATTTTGCTACCAACAGAATAATGCACCTTTGTGGTTGGGGCCAAAATTTGTCTAATTTTCTTCACTGCAGCGCCTCCTTTTTTCTTGAAGACTTTTATGAGCTGGTCAGTGTATTGTTCAAGTTGTGCAAAAAGCCTTGGAACAAGTGGAGCAGTAGTAATCCTCACAAATTCTGCTTCCACCTGAAAACATGTCAACAAACACAACATACTGTACTGTAAATATACATACTATATGTACACATATACATACTTTATAACTGAAACTAATGTAGAAAGACCTCATTAAAGCTATAATTTTAACACAAACATTTACACAAAATGCTAATGGAGCCATTACAGCTTTTATTGTTATATATCAAGTTCCAAAAAATATTGATCACAGCTGATCTGAAAAGAATTTCATACCTCAGGCCCTTGAACTGCAACCTTTACAATGGTTCAGATCTGGAGAAGAAATAACAGGGGCATTGAATGGGTCACTAAAGAAAAATTAACTTATAAAACAGTTTTGTTTTTAAAAGTATAACAGTTCACATACCACATACAAGCTCAGCGGTACCACATACACCACATCAGTATAGGAGGGAGCAGGTAAAGGCAGGATCTGAAATTTATACAGTAAAACAAGAAATTCATTACTTAATTTCAAGAAGCAAATTATTGATTGAATTACAACTAAATAAAATACTACTCAGAAGAAAAGCAAGAGATTGACACTGCCATGTGCTAACTTTCTATAGAAGCAATTATCACCAGGTCTGTCGGCCTCCATTGTCTGTCCACTCATATGTCGTGAATAATTTTATTTAAAAAAGTAAGTGTGTGATTTAACAAACTGTAATTTATAACTATGCTGATCTGTATCACTCCTAGGAAACATGCTGTATTTACAGACCATTTTTACATAATACAGATTACTGATAGAGCATAACAATGGTGTCACAGTGGCTTTCGCCCTCGACTTTTTGGATTTTAAATGTCACTTTATGCTATCCTTGCTATCCTATTCGATATTTATGACTCTCGGATTACAGTAAAGGAATCCCAAGAAAGCAAATGAAAAAAATAACCCCATGAACCCCTGTAGCTAATCCCTTAATAAAACCAAAAACAATAAAAATGTTTCTTACACAGTCCACAAAATAAGCATGTTAAGCATGTCCAGGACCCAGTAAAACTAATGTAGAACAAGCGCGCGCATAAGCGATATAACATGTCTTATAAGACAAACGCAAAAATATAACCATGCTCGACATGTAGATACTAAACAACACAGTCAAAGAAAAAGTGGTCTTACCTCTCAAAGAAACAGCAGCTTGGCGCCAAAACAACGTTTTTAAGTTAAATTTGAAGTCTTATGCATGAGCAGGCCCAAGCCGTGAAACCTTGTTGTTCTTCGCGGTTTCATTACAACTGTTTTTGCATTACTGCCACCTTGTGGATATACAAAGTATATCGATCCTAATTGACTTAACTTAAATGTTATACCATCAAGTAACACATTAGTATTATGTACAGTGAATAATAGACACAATTACGTAGACTTGATTAGAAAAACATATGTTAACTTAACAAAAACATATATTTTAAGTAAAATGAAAATAAATAATTAATATACACTGAACAATCCACCTCATTCATTTTTTTGAGTGTATCCGGGGCCGGGTCACGGGGGCAGCAGCCTAAGCAGAGAAGCCCAGACCTCCCTCTCCCCAGCCACCTCCTCCAGCTTGTCTGGGGGAACACCAACGCATTCCCAGGCCAGCCGAGAGATATAATCTCTCCAACATCTCCTGGGTCTGCCCTGGGGCCTCCTACTGGTGGGGCATGCACAGAACACCTCACCTGGAGGCCACCACCCGATGAAGCCAACAGAACCACATCATCCGCAAAAAGCAGAGATGAGATTCTGAGACCACCCAAGTGAAAGCCTTCCACCACTTGGCTACGCCTAGAAATTCTATCCATAAAAATTATAAACAGAATCGGTGACAAAGGGCAGTCCTGGCGGAGCCCATCACCCACCAGGAACGAGTCCAACTTATTGCCAGCTATGCAGACCAAGCTCTTGCAATGGTTGTATAGGGATCGAACGGCCCATAGCAATGGGACAGGCACCCCATACTCCCGCAGCACCTCCCACAGGACACCCCGAGTGACATGGTTGAATGCCTTCTCCAAGTCCACAAAACACATGGAGACTGGTTGGGCAAACTCCCACGCACCCTTGAGTATCCTTGAGAAGATAAAGAGCGGGTTCCACGAACAGGACGAAATCTGCATTGTTCCTCCAGTACAGGGATCAACTAACGGACGGACTCTCCTTTCAAGCACCCTGGCATACACTTTCCCAGGGAGGCTGACAAGTGTGATCCCCCTGTAGTTGGAACACACCCTCCGGTCCACCTTCTTAAAAATGGGGACCACCACCCTGGTCTGCCAGTCCAGGGGTACCGCCCCTGATCTCCACGCAACATTGCAGAGGCGTGTCAACCAGTACAGCGCTACAACACCCTAAGACTTTAGGAACCTCAACCAACCCAGGGGCTCTGCCGCCAAGGAGTTGTTTAACTGCCTCAGTAACCTCACACCCGGAGATTGATGGGTCATCC
Organism: Oreochromis aureus; assembly: GCF_013358895.1. NCBI lineage: Eukaryota > Metazoa > Chordata > Actinopteri > Cichliformes > Cichlidae > Oreochromis > Oreochromis aureus. The sequence goes on from NC_052947.1 coordinate 42,060,286, forward strand.
CCCTCATTCCCAGACTCTTACTCCTCCACGGAAGAAGTGTCAGTGGGATTAAGGAGGTCCTTGAAGTATTACTTCCACCGCCCGACAATTTTCTCAGTCGAAGTCAGCAGCACTCCACCCGCACTATACACAGTGCAGGTAGAGCACCACTTTCCCCTCATGAGTCACCTGACGGTTTGCCAGAATCTCTTCGAGGGAGTCCGAAAGTCTTTTTCCATGGCCTCTCCAAACTCCTCCCACACCCGAGTTTTTGCTTCAGCAACTGCCCACGCCGCGTTCCGCTTGGCCTGTCGATACCTGTCAGCTGCCTCCGGAGTCCCACAGGCTAACCAAGCCCGATCGGACTCCTTCTTCAGCCTGGTGGCTTCCTTTACCCCTGGTGTCCACCATTTGGTTCGGGGGTTACCACCATGACAGGCACCAACCACTTTGTGGCCACAGCTCAGTGCAGCAGCTTCGGCAATGGAGATGCTGAACATGGTCAGTTCAGACCTAATGTCCCCAGTCTCCCTCAGAATGCTGTTGAAGCAGATATGTGCCTTGAAGATCTTGCTGACCGGGGCCTCTGCTACGCGTTCCCAGCGCATCCTCACTAAATGTTTAGGAGCGCCGGGTCTGTGCAGCGTCCCCCCCCACCTCATCCAACTCACCACCAGGTGGTGATCGGTTGACAGCTCAGCCCCTCTCTTTACCTGAGTGTCCAGAACATATGGCCACAGGTCTGATGACAGGATTACAAAATCGATCACCAACCTGCGGCCTAGAGCATCCTGGTGCCACATGCACTTATGGACAATCTTATGTTTGAACATGGTGTTCGTTATGGCCAAACTGTGGTTTTCACAGAAGTCCAGTAACAAAACACCACTCGGGTTCAGATTAGGGAGGCCATTCCTCCCAGTCACGCCCCTCCAGGTCTCACTGCCCTTGCCCACATGAGCATTGAAGTCTCCCAGTAGGACAACAGAGTCTCCAGGCGAAGCAACCTCCAGCATCCTCCTCACGGACTCCAAAGAGGCTGGGTACTCTGAGCTGTCACTCGGCGCATAAGCTCAGATGATAGTCAGGACTCGTTCCCCGACCCGAAGGCGCAGGGAGCAAACCCTGTCATCCACTGGAGCCCCAATGTACAGGCAGCAACGCGAGGAGATACTAGAATACCCACCCCAGCCCGCCACCTCTCACCGGGGGCAAATCCAGACTAAGACAGAGTCCAGCCCCTCTCCAGGAGACTGGTTCCAACACCATGCATTGAGAGGTACCGACTATATCTAATCGGTACCTCTCAACCTCACACACTAACTCAGTTTCCTTCCCTACCAGAGAGGTGACATTCCATGTCCCAATTACCAGTCTTGGTAACTGGGGATCAGTCCTCCAGGCCCTCCATTCCTGGCTGCTGCCCGGCACACGATGCATCGGACACCAACGGCACCTCCTGTGGATGGTGGGTCTGCAGGAGGATGGGCCGATGTCCCCTTTTCGGGCTGTGCCTGGCGGGCCCCATGGACTAAGGCCTGGCCACCAGATGCTCGCCCTCGGGCACCCTCCCAGGGCCTGGCTCCATGGTGGGGCCCCGGTAAAACTGTTCCCTCGTTTTCACATAAGGGTCTTCAGAATTGCTCTTTGTCTGTTCCTCTCCTAGGACCAATTTGCCATGGGAGACCCTACCAGGGGCAGAAACCCCGGACAACATAGCCCCTGGGATCCCTGGGACACACAAACCCCACCACCACGATAAGGTAGCAATTCGCAGAGGGAATAAACACTGAATAAGCAGCTGAATAAACGTCAAACAGAAAACTGAATAAACAGAAGCGTGAGATGGTCGAGAATTTACTTCAATGTCCTGTTATATTTTAAATAGCAAGGAGCAGGTGGCTGAGTTTATTAAACTCCATGAACACAGTTGGTGACACAAATCTGAAGGGTAGACCATCCCATTTCACAGCCTCACACTTCCGGCCTTCTTGGCCTTTAAAGGACCCGGCCCACGTAGACTGCGAAGGCTGGGTCCAATATAGGAGAAATCTGTTCTCTCTTTTTAGTCCCTGTCAGTACTCTTGCTGCAGCATTTTGTATTAACTGGACATATCCTGGTCAAAAATGACTCCAAGGTTCCTCACAGTGTTACTGGAGGCCAAGGTAATGCCATCCAGAGTAAGAATCTGGTTAGATACCATATTTCTAAGATTTTCAGGGCCAAATACATTAACCTCAGTTTGATCTGAATTAAGAAGCAGAAAGTTAGATGCCATCCAGGTCTTTATGTCTTTAAGACATTCCTGCAGTTTAACTAATTGGTGTGTGTTATCTGGCTTCATGGACAGATAGAGCTGCGTGTCATCTGCATACTGCACTACTGCCACCTTGAAGGCCTGTGGTACATAGCCGATTATTAGAGATAGGTTGATCATATTTAAGATTGAAGCATTAATTAATGGCAGGACTTCTTTGAGCAGTTTTGTAGGAATGGGGTCTAAAAGACACGTTGATGGTTTGGAGGAAGTAATTATTGAAGTTAACTCAGAAAGATCAATTGGAGAAAAAGAGTCTAAATGAATATCAATGGTACTAAGAGTAGCTGTAGATGATATTACATCTGTGGGATGATTATGAGTCATTTTTTCTCTAATCACTGTGAAGGTTCTCAGTCATCCAGGTCATCGTAGTCTACGGAGCTTGGAAAGAAAAGCGTCTGGACTTTGTTTGTGAAGAAGTTCAAAGTCATTACTTAGTCACTGTTAAAAGAATGGTTGGCTCAACAGTGCTCTGACTGTTTGTCAGCCTGGCTACAGTGCTGAAGAGAAACCTGGGGTTGTTCTTATTTTCGTCAATCAGTGACGAATAGTAAGATGTTCTGGCTTTGCGGAGGGCTTTCTTATAAAGCAGCAAACTATTTCTCCAGGCTAAATGATGATCCTCTAAATTTGTGACGCGCCATTTCCTCTCCAGCTTACGAGTTATCTGCTTTAGGCTACGTGTTTGAGAATTATACCACGGAGTCAGGTACTTCTGATTTGAAAATTTCTTTTTCAGAGGAAGAGATTTGTACGCAGTTAAGTGAAATTATTAACAAGATAATTGACCTCTGTTGGAGTAGCGTTCAGGTACTGAAGAAGATAATCCCCTGCACCTCCATTTAAACTAACATACTCATCCGGCTGCAACCAGGTTTCTGTAAGGCAGAGTAAATCAATTTGTTGATCAATTATTAAGTCATGTACTAACAGAGACTTGGAGGAGAGAGACCTAATATTTAATAATCCACATTTCACTGTTTTACTCTTTGGTTCAGATGTGGATACTGTATTGTTCTTTCTTTGTGATTTTTTATGTTTAAGTTGTTTATTGCTGGTTTTAGTTTGTTTTTGTCTTTTGGGAGCTGACACAGTCTCTATGGAGATGGGTTTTTGGGGGTAGCAGGAGGAGAGAAGCTGCAGAGAGGCGTGTAAGACTGCAACTCTGCTTCCTGGTCCCAACTCTGGATAGTCATATTTTGGGGGGTTTAATAAATTGGTCCATATTTCTAGAAATGAGAGCTGCTCCATCCAAAGTGGGATGGATGCCGTCTCTCCTAACAAGACCAGGTTTCCCCTAGAAGGTTTGCCAATTATCTATGAAGCCCACATCGTTTCTGGGACACCACTCAGACAGCCAGCAATTTAAGGAGAACATGCGGCTAAACACGTCACTCCTGGTCTGATTGGGGGGGCAGAGAAAACTACAGTCCGACATTGTTTTGGCAAAGTTACACACCGATTCAATATTGATTTTAGTGACCTCCGATTGGCGTAACTGGGTGTCATTACTGCCGACGTGAATTATGATGTTACTGTATTTACGTTTACCCTTAGCCAGCAGTTTTAAATTTCCTTCAATGTCGCCTGCTCTGGCCCCTGGAAGACAATTGACTATGGTTGCCGGTGTCTCTAGCTTCACATGTCTGAGAACAGAATCACCAGTTACCAGAGTTTGACCCCCGGCGGGTGTGTCGCCGAGTGGGGAAAAACGGTTAGACACATGAACAGGTTGGTGGTGTACCTGGGGCTTCTGTTTAAGACTATGTTTCCTCCTCACCGTCACCCAGCCATCCTGTTTTCCTGGCTGCTCAGGACAATCTGCTGGGGGACAGCTAGCGGGGCCTACGCTACCTTCGGCTACAGGGGCCTGATTAGCTACGTGTTTGTCAAGTCTACAATTCAGTGATCCTGGCCTTTAGAGCTGAAAATAGGCTACATTTATTACAAGTATCATTACTGCTAAAACAGGGCAAGGAGTAACTAACCATCTGACACAATGAGCAGGAAAGTGTAGGCAGGACAGGTGAAGAGGCCATGCTGCTAGCGAGTCGGCTACGAGCTAAGCTAAGCTAGCAAATTCATAAAGACACAGTGAGTAAATAATTCAATTCAATTCAATTCAATTCAATTCAATGTTATTTATACAGCGCCAAATCACAACAACAGTCACCTCAAGGCGCTTTATATTGTAAGGTAGAACCTACAATAATAGATACTGTGAACATAATTAGTGGGTGAATCAACAGGGAGTGTACTTTGGATAAAGCACGTGAAGATTAGACTATGAAATAGGACATTATTGGCTACTATACCTGATCATAATATATTGCCTTATAGGTTGGAGAACATTGAGAACACTGTTTAATTGGTTTAAATTTGATTTGACAGATCAAGGTTATTTTGTGTCATTCATTAACTATCATTTTGAACAAATAAAGGTTACACCTGGGGTTCCTCAGGGCTCTGTTCTTGGACTGCTTTTGTTTAATATCAATATGCCTGCTTTAGCTGGGATTATGGAGCATTATGTCATCCGGGGAAGGGTGGTTTTTTCGGAGTTTGTCTTGTTTTGCATGAGTTGCTGTGTTTTAGTTCTTTTGGTTTTTGCATGCTTGTTTTTATTGTGACACGCCTGTTTGACTTGTTCCTGGGAGACACCCCAACCTAGACACTAAATAATCTCACCTGTTAGTGTTTATGCATTTAACGGACTCTAGCACTAACCAATCAGGACAAGCCTGGCAGGCATCTAAGACCAGTGTGTGAATGTGTGTGTGAATGGGTGGATGTCTGGATATGTAAAGCGCTTTGGGGTCCTTAGGGACTAGAAAGCGCTATATAAATACAGGCCATTTACCATTTACCAATGAGGGGGCCTGGCAGGAGGGATGAATTCAAATTCTTGTTGCCCCTTGCCAGGGTTGTTTTATCGTTTCTCTCATTCCTCCGGCTGTATCTTCCTACTTAAAGCTGTGTCTTGAGTTTCATGGAGACCTGCCGGAGAGTCCTCCATTTTGGATCCTATTGCTGCCTCCCTCACACACACCATCATGACAATCATATTACAAAAACTTTGAAATCATTGCATTGGCTTCCTGTATGTAAAAGGACTGATTTGGAAATACTGTTAATGGTTTATGAAGCACTAAATGGTCTTGGGCCTAAACACGTTGCTAAGTTACTTGAGGGCTATGAGGCTTCGAAGCCTCTTAGTTCCTCGGGAACAGGCTTACTTAATATTCCAGGAGCTCAGACCAAACAAGGTGAGACAGCATTTAGTGTTTATGCTTTGGATAAAGCACGCATACCGAGGGCCCCTCGGACCCTCCAGCAGAGGCAGAAGGCTGAACGGGCCCCTCGGACCCTCCAGTGGGGGCAGAAGGCTGAACGGGCCCCTCGGACCCTCCAGTGGAGGCAGAAGGCTGAACGGGCTCCTTGGACCCTCCAGCGGAGGCAGAAGGCTGAACAGGCCCCTCGGACCCTCCAGTGGAGGCAGAAGGCTGAACAGGCTCCTCGGACCCTCCAGCAGGAACAGGCGGCTGAATAAATGACTGAGAAGGTAACTGAGCAGGTGACTGAGCTGATAGGTGAGCTAATGTTTGAGCTATGGACAGAAGTTTAAGATGTATTGACTGTTGTAACGATAGTAGTAATGGTGGGTGAGGTGGTGGATGAGCAGATGGCTGACCTAGGTCTTCTGAGCCTACGGAGCCTGAAGAAAACTGCTGGATGGGCTCACCTGAGCCTCCAGCGAGGACAGAAACAGATGCGGGGGCCTGCTGAGCAATAGCTGCTCCCACCCGAGGAGTAGGTCTGGGTGCGGAGGCAGGCTGTGGCTTGGCTGGCCCCACCCTGGGAACCGGAACAGGCACCGGCGACGGCTGGGCAGCTGCTGTCCCCACCCGAGGAACTGTTACGGGTGTAGTATCTTTACCACTACGTTTAATAGTCTTTACAGTCTTAGGTTTAGTAGTGTGCACAGTCTCAGAAAAACAGACTTGGCAAGCTTGGGTTTTAAATTGTTACCACCCCATCGAGCAGACATTGAACTAAAAATCTCAGAAGAAAGCTTATTGTGATTAACTAGCGCGGGAGGATTTAAACCAAAACTGGCCTCCCAATCCAAATCATCGTCGAGAAAAGAAATCCCGAAAGTGTCTGAGGTGAGTTCATAGTCTTTACTGTTTATCAGCTCAGGCCGAGTGTGGAAAATATGGTCCTTTTGACTCACCACTGTAGGTTGCTCAGAAATGTCCATGTGAGCGTGAGCGTCGCTTCCTTTGGGCAGAAGAAGTGGGCGAGGTGAACAGCTGAGCCTCGGATGCGCAGAATGGCGACACCGAGGATGGAGCGTGAGCGTCTGAGGAAATGTGGAGGACTCCCAACTGAAGCGGCCACATCTTGAGTGCCAGCGGAGCAACAGGTGAAGACTTTTGGCAGCTCCGGGGACCGCCGAGAGCCAGCCAAGTTCCATGGAAAATGCGCCCAACATCAGGGGTGAGCCATGGCTTCCAGCGGAGTTCCTCCTCCAGCTGAGCAAAGGCTGCCCAGCGTCGCTCCTGAAGTTCAGTGTCTGCTGGGTCCATAGTATGGTCGTGATCTTCTGTCATGTGCAGGCTGTGTGCAGGCAGGAAAAATACCCAAAATGCAGACTCACGGAAACAAAAGGTGAACTTAAATACAGCTTTAACGCTGGACGGTAAACAGAAAACTGGCTGAACTAGAATACAAAATGAACTAACTCGGCAGGCTGGCAGACAGAACACACAGTACAAGATGATAGTAGATCGCGACACGGACAGATGAAAACACAGGGCTTATATACACAGAGGGAGCTACAGGGAATGAGAGACAGGAGCGAAACAAATCAGGGCTGACGAGACAAAGGAAGCAAAACCAGATGCATTAACATGAGACACGGACTTTCAAAGTAAAACAGGAAACACAGACTGAACTTACAGACACAGACTCACAAGCAGGCACTGCAACAGAGGGAAACAGAGACGTGGGACCAGGACAGACACAGACACTGACTGGACACAGAATAGAGGGAGTAAGGAAACCAAAACTTGAGAACCACCTAATCACACACAAAGAAGAACTGGGGAAAAAAAGAAATGCAAAACAGAAACCAAAACCTTCACAAAAATAAACTAAGATAAGAACACAAATAAAAAGGTACAAAACAGAAACCACTGGGTCAACGACCCAGGTACCCTAACACCCTCAAACCTGCAGTGTGTGGAATCTATTAGCTTTTTAAAATCAGGGCTGAAATCTTTGTCTTTTTGTAGCTTTTATGTTAACTTTTAACTTAAACTTTTAAATTATTGCATTCTTGATTTTAATGTTTGCCTTTTCTATATATTTGGGATTGTTTTGTCTTCGTGAACCACGCTGAAGTGCTTTTGTATGTGTTATATAAATAAAGTTGACTTTGTCAGATGGATTTTCTTCAATCACTGATGAATAGTAAGATGTTCTAGCTTTAGAAGGACTTTTTTACAGACCTTCAACTGATATCGCTTCAGTCCAGCGCATGCACTTTGGATATGAAGTCCTAGCTGTGACTCAACTGACAGCTGCTGGTCATTCTGGAAGCTTCCAAACAGAAAAAAAGAATTTCAAAAGATTTACAAAATAAGAGGCTTCTTTAACACAATGAAGAGTTTTTATTTTGTAGTTATGAGACACTGAGTTTGGACTCGTAAGGAGAAAATCTCAGTTATTCAGCAGCAAGAAGTGAAGGAGTATCACAGTCACGAACACTGCATGGATAAACTTTATTATTCCAGTGAAGCAGCAGAGTCCCAGTGGTTCTGTATAGCAGTTTATTCACAGACACACTTTCAGGCATCGAGACATCTTAACAAAGGAACAAACAAACAGATCATATTTGGCAAAAAGTTTCCAGCCATGCAATTTAAGAGACATGAGAAACATAATCAGCAGCAAACACAAGAAGTGACGTGAAGAGAGGAGGTCACCTCCTTTCAGCAGGGAGACAGAGGTGTTTCAAGGCTCAAAGGATTACTCCGCTGCTGAAAGTAGTCCCTCAGATACTGCACCAGTTTGAACATGGAAGTCCCAGAAAGTATCCCTCCAGCTTTTATTGTGAAGGATCAACACTCACACCAGTGAAACTCATTTCTGCAGCTGGAAAATAAGCGAACCAAAAACTGCAGTGTACAGATTTCTCCTTTAAATAACACAAAACACGAGAAAAGTGACGTCCATCCTCTCATCCGCCGCCTCTGCTCTCTCAGACGTTCACACAGGTAATAAATAAGATAAAATACTTCAGGTGTTTCCCACGCTGGTCTTCAGTCTGAGGGGCTTTCAGTGTTAAAGGAACAGTCAGATTTATTCCAGAGTCTGAGGAGATGGAGACGACTTTCAAGTCTGTGCATCGAGTACAGGAAGTGAATGTCATTTATGTAGCACCAGCTAACAACTTTGCTCCTCTCAAGGTGTTTTATTTAAGCGTAGAGTATCGGAGAGAACACCTGTGATAGTTCCTGCTTCGAACGTGTGCTGGACACACAGACTTGAAGCGTGCGTCAGCCTTCGTCTCCGAAGCTTCCTAATGGGCTCGGATCTCAAACTGTCCGACTGTTCCTTTAACTTTCCACAGGAACTTCACGTTCAGCCTGATGACAGGAAGTCACCTCCGCAGAAAGTGGGTGTTTGTCAAACGCCTGAAACCAGCTGAGAAGCTAAGTTAACCCTCTGACTGCTGAAACCCCGCCCTCACAGAGACCAGCGTGCAAAACAGCTCATTACTCCCTCAGAGGTCATCAAAGAGCACAAAGAGCCGACCGCCGCCAACCCAACGCCCGCCTTCAGGAGGTGCCGTCTCTCACTGCGATGCTGATGTTCAAAGGTAGTCCCGGCAAGACCGGCGTCCTCTGCGCGGGGTTCAGTGGGCGGAGTCAGTTGAACGCCTCCTTGTTGATCCACATCAGGGTCCGCGTCTCGTTGGGTTTGCACTCGTACTCGATGCTGCTGAACTTGTTGCCGAACTGGCAGTGCTCCCTCTTGTAGTAGTTGTAGTATTTGGCCTGCCAGACCGTCTCAAACGTCCCCGCCTTGATAAACTGCACCGAGACACAAACCAGAGGGTTCGAGCTCAAATTCGGCGTCAGGCTTTTAAAACACGTTTTTGGTGTTTCTAAAGAGGCCAAACTCATAAATCCAGACGGCGTGTACAGTAACATGTCATCTGCTGACAGGAAGCTGCACAAACGCGTCTGATTGTAGCTCAATAAATCTGTTACGCCTGTGCAGCTGTCACACGGGCGCCTGGGTGATAATGCCAAAATTATGTTTTGTTCTCGAGAAGTATAAACAGGCCAAGAATCTAGATGCAAATCCGTCTGTTTCTGAACACGTCCTCGCTTTTTGCTCAGTTTCCTGCTTTAGAAACACATGAGGTGAATAAGCTGTTCAGACGTCTGCACAGCTGGTTGCATCAGTTTTTATTATTTACGACACTTGAACTCTAGTTTACCTGCAGGTTGTTCCTGTTGTAACACACCCAGGACATCAGGGAGAGATCATTTCCTCCAATCCAATAATCCACCTGTGCTGTTTAACACCACTGATTTAGTTTTAAATGCTCCACAAAGTGTCTGTTTGGAGGCCTCTCCTAAACTAATGATTTTATCTGTTTTTTATTGGAAAGGTTGCAACTACACAGGCTCTCATCACTGAGTCTGACCCCTCGGTCTCAGTCTTGCTCTGCCGTGACTCTTTCTTGTTTAGAGGATGTGGTTGGCCACCTGAGGCCCTCTGGTTCTCCAGATCATCCTGTCCCTCCACCATGTTTTAAGGAGATTGTGCCTAGCATAGAGCAGGCTGTTCAGGCTATCATAAACAGCAGTTTAATGCCTGCTAATTCTAAGCATGCAGCCCCACACTGCACTGGTTAGCTGCAGGCCATCTCCACGCTGCCTTTTCTGTCTATCAGAGTGAGGCACTGCTCTGAGACATCTCACCTCCATGCTGACTTGGACGGGCTGCCGGTCGCCACTCTTGGTGTGCGGGACGCCCTCTGTGTCGTACTGGCCGTGGTAAACCACCGACTCGTCGTCCCTGGACTGCTGCTCCAGCGGGAAGACGATGCCTCCGATGTTCATGTTGCTGTGAGGAAGAAGAGGCCGAAGGGTGATGCACGAAAATTTAAATATTGCACATTTTTATCATTTTTGACATTTTGTCTCAAACATTGTTAAAGACAGTTTGATGTCCAGCAGCGAGCTGAGCATGTGATGTGAGAGCGACTCCCACAGTATGAAGGAAACAGGAAACAGGAAACAGCCACTCGCATCTAAAAGTCATTTAAATGTCATCCAGATGTGTAAATTCTGCGAAACGCTTCATAAACAGTTCAATGGATTTAATTTCTGATTAAAATGTAATTATAGTCACACAGAATAAGGACAAAACAAGTCAGGTTACTTCAGAATCACAGACATGATTTTACTGTAAGAACATTTAAATAGTCTGTCAGGAATTTTAATTAGTGTCAATGTTACGGTCGTATTCCTGCAGCTCAGCGTAGATACAGCGTCGTGTTCAGGCCTGGCTCGATTCATGTGGAACTGTACATTTGGATCTACTGTTCTTTATGCTGATGATAACGGCTGTCCTTACCAGCTTACATGTTTCCCTTTCATACTCCTCTCCTGTAAGACACCTGCGACCTGAAAAGTACAGCGTACTCAGGTGTGTGTACTTCCTGTCTGGCCTCCACCTGTGTGTCCTCCCTGTTTATATCAGTTTGGAGTTTTCCTTTCATGTCTCTCGTTTACCCACGAAGCGTGTTAACCTGCTACCGTCACCATGGTAACTGATGCTGAACACCTGAAGCAGAGTGTAACATCAGTGTGGGACTCACTGCTGCTGTGACAGGAAGCAGAGGTCCGCCCCCTCACTGTGGGCTGATCTTTACTCTCCTAAAGTGTTTATTTCACAGTTACAGCGATGGCTCCTGCAGGGCCCACCTCTGCAATCACTGCCACATATCAATATGTACCTTTATTTAACTGATAATACTTCAGTATTTTTACATGTAATGGAGTATTCTCTGATGGTATTTCTGCTCCTGCAATAAGCACATTTTACCCCCGTTATTCCATAATGAACACGTCACTTCCTTTCATTGTCCCCGGTAACCGCAAACCTCCGCCCTGACCGGGAACGACACGTGATCCCCGCATGATTTATTCAGGCAGGTGTCGGATGCTGCGGCCTGCAGGAGGAGCAGCAGCAGCCTGCTCCTCATCATCACCTCCTCATCCTCATCATCACCTCTTGCAGACGTTCTTTATCATTTCTCGCACATGCGCGCTGGCGTGCCGCACACACAGCAGCAGCCTGCTCCGAGATGCTTACGTGGCCTCGACGTTTCCAGGCTTCAGCACCACCTCGATCTTGTACTTGGAGCCCGTGAGCAGCTTGATGGTCCGGCTCTGGCCGAACCGGGTCCCGTCCACCTTGAAGAAGACCGGGCCGTCGTTGGGCTGGATCCGCAGCGCGATGGAGATGTTGATGATCGGGGGGACGTCGTCCATGGCGCCGAGCTCAGGGAGGGGGAGGCGGACGGGTGAGAGAGATGCTGAGGAAGGACCAGAATCAAGCTGCACGCTCACACGGCTTCCGGTGACAGCTGCTTTCAAAATAAAAGACTGCAGCCGCAAATAGCAAAGCAAATGTCGGGGGCGGGGCTAGGAAAAGTCAATAAATGTCACAGGTGGGCTGTTATTAAAAAATAAGTTCATCTGAAAGTCGGGAAATCTGTAAAAGGTTAAAAACAAAAGAACGACCAGTTTAATGAAGAGCTCTCGAAACTGATTATAAAGACATAAAACAGGTTAGACAGAAAAATACAACACCTGTGCACGCTCAACATGACGTCACAGGCAGGAAATGTGTTCACATTTGTGTCAACACATTTTGAACACAAATGTGTTCAAAATATGTTCACACCTGCCAAACACTGCCCCCTGGTGGCCAAAGCAACATCTTTGTTACCTTTGAGCAAAAACGTTAAAAACAGATAAACACAGCTGATTTAAGTAAACTTGAGTTTGATGTTCCTGCGTGTAGGTAAGCTGCAGGTGTGCATGACTTTATGCTTTTATATTTCTGCTGGTCTGAAATCACAGACTGTCACACTGATTTCTTTGTGAGTCTGTGTGGCGTGCTGCGTGTTTGCTTGATGGGAGAAGCTGTGATGTGTCATTAAAAAGAACCGAGTCAGCACAACCTCACAAAGATGGTTTATTGTATCATCGTCATATTTACACGAACCCAAAACTAAAAGGCTCAAATTTAAAAAAAAAAAAAAGTTTCACTTTGTTTCTCTGTGATTTTTTTCTATAAAAAAATTAAAAAAATATGTACAAAAGTTTGCGTTTCCCGTGAAACACAAACTGCAGGGGGAATATATTAGAGTTAAAAATCAGAAGTGCTCGAGGTGCTTTGATAAAACCGGAACGACGTCATCGATCCAGCTCGGCCTCCAGGATCTCGCCCCAGGTCTCCGCGTCCAGCGGCGTCAGCTTCCTGCCGCTCAGCTCGTCCGCCGACCTCACGTGGCTGAACCGTCCAATCAGCCAGTCTTTCTTCACACGGCTGCGGATGTAGTTCCTCACCAGGATCACCTGAGGACAGGAAACGGTCAGAAAACAGTTGTGCTGTTTCTGGGTGACGCTAGTTTTATAAGCTGGACTAAAAGCAGTTTTTAATAATGGCATTAAAATAAATGGCTGCAGCGTGAGACGTCTGACATGTGGACAAGTCTTCACTCCGCTCTGTTTCACAGTCATTACTAACAGTTGTAATGTTATGAGTATATCCAACACTTCAGTGAGAACAGCTGGAACATCTGCTACAGTCACAGGTTCTGCCCTTCAGCAACCTTCCAGCAGAAGCCCAATCAGAAGAAAGCTGATGGCTCTGACAGAGCGGCTTCATTCCATCAAAATAATTCCCAGCTGACTCTGTCATGTTTGCCTAAAAACTATTCCAGGCCAGGGATCCAATTCTTCGGGGAAATTATTCAAAATTTCAGCTCAAACAAAGGGCGAGGTGTTCTCAGACATTTTTCCAACAATATATTTTGAGGGACTTAAAGCTTGAATATGAAAAGGTGGTCTGTCTTCAGCGTGACGTTCCACGGGTGTGACACCGTGGACCAAACCTAACTTTATAGAAAGTGTCTGTGAAAACTGCATCCCAAGTTTGTGATGCTTTTTGGAATATTCAGGATTTAATGTGCATAAATCAACTCAGCTGATATGAAAACCTGGAGATCAAATCTCAGCTCTGACCTGCAAACCTGCTGACACAGGTCACATGACCTTCATCGGCATCAGATCCCTCAGAAAAACATCGATGGAAAAATGTTTAAAACCTCTGACCTTCATCCCTTTTAGATTAATGACAGCAGGACCTGAAATGAGCATAATTCCTGTTTGAAGCGGATCATTAACCTGGAAAAGGTTCAGAAGAATCTGAGATGTTTTCTAAGTTTAATGACATAATATGTTAGGAACCTTCCAGGAGAGGCCGTGTCTCCGGTCGCTGTCGACCTCCCTCTGGCAGATGGCTCGGACCATCAGGCACTGCTTCCTCCACAGCTGCTCGCTCTGCTCGATGATCTGATGCCACAGCCTGCAGGTCCTCGCCGCGCTGCACAGGCTCGCCGCGTCCAGCTCGCCAAAGATCCTCACGGTCATTTCTGTCGGCAGCGTCTCAGCAAAGTTGCGAGGTGGGGCGGTGCCTTCGGCTGCCGTCAGGGCGGGGCTTCCTTCACAGAGAAAAAACACTGGTGGAGTCCTCCCACACACATGCTGCATAATAGAGTCAGACTGAGTGGAAGAGCCTGAGGAAAGAGAGCCGACAACGATGGAGAAATGAGTCATAGATTCCACGTAAAGACCTCAACTCACACTGTGGAGGACAAGTTAAGGATGAAGAGAAATCACAGTGAAGCCTGAGATTCTTCATCAAAGCACCGACATGTTTCAAAGTACACAGGCAGGAAAAGCGAAATAAAATGCAGGTTTTTAAAAAAAAAAAAAAAAAATAGAGTAAAATAATTACATCACAAAGACATAAATAAAGAATCGGGGAGAAAATATCCCGAAACACCCAGAGATGAGAAAAAAGACACAAAATCACTGAAATGAGCGAGAAAAGAAAGAAACGGACCTCAGAGAGAGTAATGACGCAAAGTGCCAGTAAGGAGAAGATCAAGCTGCTAAATAATGAAGGTTTCACACAAAATAAGCAGAAAAAAGCGAAACGTTTTGAAACAAGGACACAAAGGCCTGTGAGATGTAGATGAACCAGAAAGATTCCGTGCAGAGAGGCGTGACGAGAAGGTGAAGGGCTCCCACGTCAAACCGAAAGAGAAACATGAACAGTGGGGTCCCCACGGACCCAGCCTGGAGACGTCACCCAAACACAAACTGCTTCCTGTCTCTGTCTTCAAAGCTCAGCGCGTGATAAATGTCCACGTTATTACTGTCCTGTGTGGCCCTGCAGAGGACTAAGCTCTAGTTTTGGCCGACGCTCTGATTTTTAGTAACAAAACCTGATTTTAATTCTTCAACCCGACGACTCGCCTCCGCCCCTGCTAACAGCTAACAGCTAATAGTTCATGAAAAACTCCACCGGCCGCTTCCGCTTTCAGACCGAACACCGACTTTAACTGGGAAACAGACCGTGCACGTGTCCCGGTGTGTGTGATAAGAACGCGGCAGCGCGCGAGAGAAAACCGGTGTCTTACCTTCCGTGAGGTCTCTGACAGACAGCTCACACGGTTTAAATGTCCTAACGGATGTTTACAAATGTACGCTACGTCATCATATTTTGATTTTTGGCGCATGCGTGCAAGGCATAAACGTCCGTTAATTTAAATTTGAAAACAGCTGAATATATGATTTTCTTAATTTTCTAATTATAAAATTAAACTGTAAAGCATTTCTTACTCTGCCGTGCTACCGAGGTTAGCACAGGTAAGGTTAGTTTTAT
This sequence comes from Oreochromis aureus, assembly GCF_013358895.1. NCBI lineage: Eukaryota > Metazoa > Chordata > Actinopteri > Cichliformes > Cichlidae > Oreochromis > Oreochromis aureus. The sequence goes on from NC_052947.1 coordinate 42,075,633, forward strand.
TTTTTTTAAATGAAGATTAATAAAAGATCAGGGAGATTCTGGGCGGAGTTCGGTGAGTGAGGTCAGAGACTCAGTGCGCACGCTCCGCTCCGTCCCGGAAGTTTTGAACGGTGCTGCTGAGCTGAAGTTGTGTCGGCGCTGCTGCTCGGTCCGGTTCCCCTCCACACTCCGAGAAGCTGCTTTTAACCTGAAACCTTTTGAATTGTCGAAGCGTGGCGCTGCTCTCTGTTTTCCTCCACGTTCCTCCAGCGGGGTGCAGCTGCTTCCGTCCGCTCTACCGAGCCGATGTCTGGCTTCGACCTGGTCCCGGTGGACGGCGGGGATCCGGTCCACCTGCCACCCGGAGAGACGGTGTTGGGCCGGGGCCCGTTACTGGGAGTGAGTCCTCCTCTCCTCTTCAGCCTGGAAACATGACCGCGGATCATTTATAGACTTCTGCTCGTTACAGCTGCACATGATCTTTGATCACGTGATAAATCCAGAGAAGCTTAGCTTCACTTAAAAACATGATTTAAAGCCCATAACTATCAATAACAAAGTGACCAGACGTGATCAGGTGGATCACTGATCTGCTGACGCAGAGAGGGCGGGGCTTCATAAGCTAGCACCTTGAACTTTGACCCTCCTCCGTCCTCCTGCCAGTTCCTTAAAATACAATAGGAGGCAACAGGATGCTGCTCAGGTGTATCCTTTAAAACAGGGGTGGGGAACTCCAAGCCTCGAGGTTTAGAGGTGTCCTTCATCTATTCATTTAAATGCCCTCCAGTTCTCCAGAGGCCTGGTGATGAACTAATCATCTGATCCAGGTGTGTTCACCCAGGGTGAGATCTAAACCCCACCCTTGCTTTATAAGGCTACAACTGGCCACTGTGCAAAAATCTTGAGCCACCCATCATGTCTGTATAATTTGTCGAGGGTGTAAAATTTGACCTCTTCCTGTTTAAAAAACAACTCTCTTGTTTTTCTGTCTTTGTTCTGAGACCTGGTTTGCTTCCCTTCATTCATCATGGCTGAGCTCGAGTCTGTTTGATTTATTTAGAGTAATACTGTAACAGAAACAGCCGGAGACGTCTGTAAACGCTGCCTTGTTTGCCGTCTCAGATCAGTGATAAGCGAGTCTCCAGACACCACGGGCTGCTGGAGAACCTGAGCGGAGAGCTACGCCTCAAAGCCGTACGTTCGTCCTTCCTCCTGTTCCTGAATGTGAAGCAGGCCACAGGTTTAGGTTTAGATTTTGTTTCTTATTACATTAGCTTTATTACATAATCATTTTATTATTCAACATTATTAATAAATATAGAAGTCTGGTTGTTTTCCTTCATGTTTCATATCATAGAAATCTCCCTTTTGCTTTAAATTCAGCCTTGGTTCCTGTTGCTTTGGCAGATTTTTAATTCCATTATTATTATTATTATTATTATTATTAATGTTGTTGTTTGAGTTTCGGTTTAACCTCCTGCTGTTTCGGTCCTCAGACACACCTGAACCCGTGCTTCATTCAGTCGACCCCCACCGATGACCCTCGACCTCTGCAGAAAGGTTCCTGGCACGTCCTCCGTCATGGAGACTTCTTCTCTTTGCTGCCGGGTCGGTTTATCTACGAGGTGGTGTCAGTGGGCGGAGACGAGCGCACGCCAAGGTACTTCTGACGTCTGAAAAACGCTCCTTTCTGTGCTGATGTCGGTCGAGACAAAGACTCGAACCGTCTCGCTGAATAATGAAGGTGGAGGCTGCTCTCAGGTAACGAGAGCTCTTTTATCTGTGCGGGCTGCGCCCTGCGGGGTTAAACACTCGGTCGGAACATTAGGCACAGCGTAGGTTTACGTTTTCTTTTGTCCTGGAGCCGTCGTGCTCTTTGAAGTTGACATCAAAGTTAATGCTGATCAGCTCAGTTAAAATTCACGCTGAGCTTCCAGCTCGCAGCGTTAAGGTCTCACAGAAGTTAACATTTATCTGCATCAGTGTCGCTCCCCACAGGAACAGCCAGATGTTAGAAGAAGAAGAAGAGACACTTCCTGTTCCTCCTGATCCAGCTGTGGATCCACGTCCAGCTGTCAGACTGAACCAGGAGGAGCCGCTGCCGTCAGCAGCTCCGGAGGAAGACGAGGAGGCCGAGAGACCGTTCAAGGTAGGCTGAACTTTTCAGAGACGAGAAACTGCTGGAAGACTCCTCAGGGGGGCGGGGCCTAAGAGTGACATCAGCAAGTGTGAATATTTAATCAAGGAGGCGCTTTTCAGAGTGCAGGGTCAATGTGATGTGACAGAAACATGAAACTTTAGAATAGTTTATTTAAAAAAAAAAAAGTTTATAAATGAAGTTATGACACAAACAAACAGATCAACAAGTACAACAAAAAACACACTGACAGAAATCATCATCAGAACAGGAATTATTGTAATAATAAAGGAAACTTTGGTTGACAGCAGATCCTCCCTCGTTCACCAGGGGGCGCCACAGCAGACAGCTTCACATGTTTGACCCCACAGTGGGTGTGTCAGTGGCTCAGTGGATGGCAGCGTGGAAGTGAGCAGCCAATCAGTGAAGTCGTCTCGTTGCGTTTCTTTCAGGGTGACTCGGTGGGATCGGCGAAGGATGATCAGCGAGACGCCGCTCCGTCTGTGACCAGGAGAAGAGTTTTACCTGCATGGATGCTGGTGGCTGTACCTGCTGCAAAGACTCCGTCCTCCACCCCGACAGGTAACAAGACCCGTCCTGTGTTCCCTCTGCCTGTAGGGGGCGCCCTTTCTGATCCTGTCACTTGTTATTTGTTTGAAAATGTCTGTTTAGTTCGGACCTGCCGACCTGCAGCGCCATCACCTGCCACTAAACGAGCAGCTGTCGCACAAGCCACGCCCACAGCAACCTCCTCACCTGAGGAGGCGGAGTTCAGCAGGAAGGAGGAGGAGAGGCCGAGGAAGAAGAAGAGAAAACTGAGTGATGACGAAGAACAACCTGAGGTAAGACCTGTTGAGCAGAGTTTCTGTTTCCAGGTTTAAACTCCGCCTCCTGACCTAAGAGACTAATATGTCCTCTGACTTTCAGGAGGCCGCCGCCCACCATCCGGCTAAACCAAACAGGTCTGAGGACAGCGGCGAGAACGACAGCTTCACCATGAAGGCGGAAGCAGAGGACAAAGCAAACGAGTCTGAGAAAGAGGGCAAGATGTCTGAAAACAACGGGACGTCTAAACGAGCCGAGCCCGCCGGGTCGAACGGAGACGCCGAGTCCAGCCCCGCCCCTTCCAAAGCCCGAGTCAGAACGCCGTGTCCGTACGGGAAGGACTGCTACAGGTGCGACACTGAAACACACGCAGTCACAGGCTGAATTTATTCTGACAGCTTTTGCTTTGATGTCTCGTTTCCCTCTGAAGACGAGCTGAAGAGGCGAGTCAAGAGCCTCTCGTAGCCCCGCCCCTTCACCATCTCACAGACTCAGATTAATCCTTCAGATTTCACTTTTAGAAAAATCTTTGAAACAAGGACCAGCTGTCGTCACTGCAGTGACTCCCAACAGCTGGTCCCAGCCCATGGTGTGGTGTAGTGCTGGGCGATATGGAAAAAATATTTATCACGATATGAATTATTTTATATCACGATAACGATATATATCACGATATACCAGCTGACCTGTGGTCATCTGGAAAGTATGCAGTCTGTAAACAGCGAGTGGAGAGGGTGCAGTCTTTGTTTTGAGTTACTGTAAAGCATGTTGCAAATCCGGGTGCACGTAAAGCAGCACCATGTTGCAAAACAACAAGACGGAGTTTCTTTGTGAAAAATGTCATTTTTTTATACTTTATTTTCTCTTGCATAAAGTTAAGAGTATGTATAGTGAGAAGACAACACTAATATATTTGCACAGGCTATTTAACCCTTTAAGACCTACCATAGAACCAAGTCCATAGAGCTTATCTTTACATTTATTTATTTTGAGTGTCTTCATAGTTTTATTTTTGAGATACACAAATTTTTATATACTACAGGAAAAATGAAAATAAATAAATGCAAATTTGCAAAAACACAGCATGTGCATCAAAATAAACTATTTCCAACAGTGTAATTTGACTTCTAAGCATCCCAGAAACGATACAGAAAAGCATAAAGTCAAACATGACTTTTAAAAACACCAACATAGACTTTGAAGCTTAAAAAACTACATTTTCCGCGAAAATTACGTCACTTCCGGTTTCGGACATGTAATGGCGGACATGCGATAGTTCGCGCTGACTTATATTCCAACGTAGGAAGTGTTATGAACAGCTGATCGGATCGGCAAAGCCTGTTTCTGGAATATTATGTTTTTGTTGCTGGAAGTGCTTTTTATGCAATTTTTGCAAAGCTATATGTGGAAGGAAACCGTGACCTCGGGCAAGCTGATGGCATAAGATGTAAGTACAACTCCTACGGTTTCATATGCAAAAAAACCATTATTGCGCTACCTCACGTGGTTCCAGTTCTACAGGGATTTAAAAATAGTTAGGGAAAACGGAGTTTGCCTGCTCCGACCGGTTTTAAAGGGTTAATGATATATTTTATGTAATAATTTGTAAAATTCGGGTTAGAAACGATAGAAGACAAATGGCACGATAGACACTTTTCTATCGTCCACACGATATATATCGTCATATCGCCCAGTGTGGTGCACGCTGCATAGCACACAGTTGCAGGTGACCGCCCTGCACAGGTGGGCTGCAGACCCTTCATTTCCTCCCTGCTTGTGTTTTCCAGGAAGAACCCACTTCATTTCCAGGAGTGCAGTCACCCTGGAGACACGGACTACGAGGAAGAGGAGGAGGAGGAGGAGGAGGACGAGGACAAACCTGAGTGTCCCTACGGCACCGACTGCTACAGGTTAGAGCTGAGCCGACGGCTGAGGCTCTGCAGCTGCTGACAAACAGCTGGATCTGTTTCAGGAGCAAACAGACACCAACGAGGAGCCTCAGAGTGATCACACATTAATAACTGACTGCAGCACATTGTTCCTGTCCGAAAACACAAAGTTATTGATTTTATACTTTTTCTCTTTTAACTTCAGTTTTTTTTATTGACTTTATTTCATTTAGGTTTTCATTTAGTGCTTTTCAGGACAGAAAAACTGCAAACGAACATTTTTGTAAAAACTGAGGGTCACTACGAAGGACACACACACACACACACACACACACACACACACACACACACACACACACACACAGGGACACACACAGGGACACACACACACAGGGGGACACACACAGGGACACACACACACACAGACACACAGGGACACACACACACACACACCGGGACACAGGGACACACACACACACACACACAGGGACACACACACAGGGACACACAGACACACACACACACACAGGGGGACACACACAGGGACACACACAGGGACACACACACACACACAGGGACACACAGACACACACACACACACAGGGACACACAGACACACACACACACACAGGGACACACACACACACACAGGGACACACACACAGGAGGACACACACAGAGACACACACACAGGGGACACACACACACAGACACACACAGGGACACACAGACACACACACACACACACACACAGGGGACACACACAGGGACACACACACAGGGGGACACACACAGAGACACACACACAGGGGGACACACACACACAGACACACACAGGGACACACAGACACACACAGACACACACACACACACAGGGGGACACACACAGGGACACACACACAGGGGGACACACACACACACACACAGGGACACACACACACACACAGGGACACACACACACAGGGACACACACACAGGGGACACACACACACACACAGGGACACACACACACACACACACAGGGACACACACACAGGGACACACACACAGGGGACACACACACACACACACACACACACACACACACACAGGGACACACACACACAGGGACACACACACAGGGGGACACACACACACACACACAGGGACACACACACACACACACAGGGACACACACACACAGGGACACACACACACAGGGACACACACACACAGGGACACACAGTATACTGATGCGATTCGTGTTCTTCAGAGCAGCGTTTGCATTTCGATGGTTGACACTTGGCTCGCTGCAGATTCTGCGATGAGTAATTCGAGTATTTTTAACTCGACCAAAGCTGCAGACGCACGGCTGTCAGGAAACATCGTCTGACCTGCATCACTAAAGCGTGACAGTAACGAGTTTATTCTGACGTGAACTTTGTTTCCTATGCAGGAAAAACCCCCTGCACAGGAAGGAATACAAACACACAAAGAAACCAGGTACGCTCATGGACACACACACACACACACACACACACACACACACACACACACACATTTGTGTCGTACAGGTGGAAGTAAATAACAACAGGTGATAAATAAAAGGGTCTGAAAATTAGAAACAGAAACTAAATCTCGGCCACTTCATCCTCTGACTCACTCGCAGTAAATCCCCCCACAGCTCGCCGCGTTGCCAAAAAGACTCCCGCTGATGAAGACAACGAGGACAGCTTCATTAATGACGACAGCGAGGACGCGGGCGATGACTCGGACTACGTCCCTCCTGACTCAGACGACAGCGGGAAGGAGGACATCAAAGGCCTGCAGAGAGAGGCTACGGCCTTCCTGAAGAGGAGGAAGTAGGTGGAAACATGCCCCGCCCCTCGCTGAGGGCTCAACAGACCAGAACGCCGTGTTTGCTGACGTCATCCTCTACAAACCCGGTCCATCCGCATTGATTTTAAACCATACCTGTGTGGTTTTTCACATTAAAGGTTCGGCAGCCTTTTGTAGAGAGGCTTTTAATGTGAAAAACATCTGTCAATATTCAGCAAAGAAGAAACGAGTATGAACACATGATTTCTGCTTTCTGTTTCCTGTTGGTTTTGCTTTATGGTACTCGTGATGATGGATAAGACACGTCCTTGTGTTGTTTCACATTAAAAGTCTCAAAGTCTTCCCTTTACAGACTTTTAATGTGGAAATAACATCAGGAAGTCTTTGTGAATAAGGAGTGAGATAACAAGGAAAAAACATGTTTACATTTTTTTGTTGTATTTCCATTTTCTTCTTTGCTGTGATGAGGAACATTCAGGTGTTTTTTCAAATTAAAAGTGTTGCAGCCTGTCAAACTTGGATTGCATCAATCAGGAGCACAACAAAGGAGAAACACGTGGATTAAAACATGAAACTATTATTTCTGCCATCATGTTTCAGTTTGCTCTACTTGTGATTAGTGCTGAGGTGCATCCAGGTTTTTTCAGAGTAAAACTCATATTTAGGTTTTCAAATATATGCCTTTGTTTTGCTTTTAATGTGAAAAAGAGAGGAAGTAACAGTCGTCTTTGCACTTTTTCAAAATAAGTCTCATTGTTTTCATTTTAATGTGAAAAAGTGTGTCTTCATATATCCGTAGTGTCAGTAAGAAGAAACACAGCGGGTTTCTTCTTCCAGTAAAAGAAGTGCTGCAGGACTTTTAATTTGAAAGGGATTATTTCTGGCTGTGGGGGTGGAGCACGTTTGAGGCCCACCAAACATTAAAATAAGTAACACTAAAATAAAAGCCCGACCCGTTTAAGTTCTGGATTTCTCCAAGTTTACCTGTAAAGTCACCTGTGAGAAGTCGACCGGAGGCCGTCCAAAGTGCTCGGGTCCGTTTTATTTTGAAGCAGCTTTAAAATGAAGCGAGTGATTAATTCTGGTAAGAAATCGTGTTTTCTACTCAGAGACGGCGTCCTCCACAGAGGGTCCGAGCAGCGACCACAGCTGAGCCGTGGCGCTCTCTGACCTGCTTTTATTTTTGTAAATAGAGTCTGTGCTGTTTGCCGCAGACGCAGGTGAGTCTGGATTCTGAACCACGAAACGTCTGAAACTGTTTTTGTGTCGCTCAGAGAGGAACGTAAACCATTTTTATCAGCTCACTGATTCTTGGACTGTTTTTCTATTAAATACATCAAAAACAAAGCGGCGTCTCTCCTTTCTTCATTCCTACGATGCTGATCTGCGACCAACGCGGCAGAACGTCAACCTGCCAGCAGCACTTCCTGTCACAGCTGCGACAGGAAGTCCATTTGATTGATTAGGAAGCTCAGCCGCCCTGAAGTTTTACTGACCCGGCGAGCAGAGCTGTGGAGTGTTTTGTGTTTTGCAGGCAAAGACAGCCCGTTGGTCACCTGTGCAGGTATCATCCTGAGGGGAGGGTCTCTGTGATGGACAAACTCTCTAAATGTGCTTTTTTAATCTGTGACAGAACAAAAATGTGTTTTTATGACAGTTTTTGGTTTCTTTTAATGATCGTAGTCTAACACACAGAAAACAAGTATTTGTTCAGCTGTGATGACGGCGCGCCTTCACTGAGCTTATACACAGGCACCAGTACTGATGCTGGGAGTCGGGCTGTGGGGAATGTGATGTCCAGTCTGAGCCGATGGAGCCTGCCTTTGTCTTGGGCATGAAAGAAAATCCATCGATGAAAAAATGTGGTCATTCAGTGTATTCAGACTGAGCTCAACACTGGGTCTGTTTTTCTTTGTTTGATGAGGACAGTTTACAGGAAAAAACGTCAGGATGTGACTTCAGACTCAGTTTAAGAACAGAGAAGCTCCTCGCTGTCTCGGTGAGCCTGAAACATCTCTGCTCTTTATGATATCTCACAAAGATAACCCGAACAAACACAAAATGCAGTTTTTACACGTTGATTTCGTTTATTAGGGGAACAAAAGCTTTCCAAACTTCGCTGCCCTGTGATGTCATTGCATCTTAAATTTAATAACTGGTTTTGTCATCGTTGGCAACAAGAACTGCAACCAGCTGTTTGTGATAACTGACAGCGAGTCTTTCACATCGCCGTGGAAGACGAACAAAGTCAGTGACATCATCAGCCTGAGAGGGTTACAGAGACATTTCTAAGGCTGTGGAGGTCACAGAAGAGCCCAGAACAACATCTGCAGACCTGCAGACTCACCTGGCTCAGATAAGGTCAGAGGTCAACAATAAGAAAGAGGCGGGGCAAAGATGGGAGAGTCCAAGGAGAAACCACTGCTGACCAAGAAGATCACAAAGGCTCGTCTCACATCTGCCAACAAACATCTGGACGATAATATTCTGAGGGCTGACGAGACAGAAGCTGAACTTTCTGGAAGCTTTGAGTCACATCTGCATCAGACTAACAGCGTTTCATCCAGAGAACATCCCAGCAGCAGGCAGACACGGTGGTGGTCGTGTGACGGTCTGGGCTGCTCTGCTGTGACTCAGGGAACCATGCAGGAACCAGCAGCTCCACCTCTGATTGGCTGAAAGTCTGGACTCAAACCAGGCCTGGCAGTGAAACTGGACTCAGCTCCAGGTCATTCGTGATTTAAGAAGAGAGGCAGTTAGTTTTCACAGAGCTGTACCTGTTTGCTTCGTCCATTTCAGGCGCTTTTTATTTGCAACGCAGTGAATATTAAACCACTCACAACCACGTGAGTGAACCCTAACATGGGCACACAGTATATACAATGCAAATCAGCAGGGAGGGACTGTAACGAGTCATTGTTCTCTTCAGGTTTGCTTTCATCGTTGCTAAGCAGATTATACAACAGCAGCATTACAAATATGCAGATCAAACCTGTGATACAGCGCTGCACACACACACCAAAGAAAGGTCAGAAACCCTCTGATGTGAGGAAGAACAGGCAGTATTGATTTCAGTATAAACTCACTCGATGCTGCTACAGAGGACGCTGGCTGACTTTGATTCTGTGCGTCTGGAGCTGCTGCGTGAACATAAATAAGAGACCGGCTTCACAGAGCTGTGTGACGGGGTCTTCGCTGTGTGCTGATCGGCACTAATGAGGGTGGAAACGATGGCGGAGGCTGAACTGATGAGCCCTCAGGAGGCGAAGTTTGGTCTAAAGATCAAACGAGCCCACGCAAAGAGCACACCGAGGTACAAAACAGCCTCTGAAAGCTGCACAAACACCAGCACGCACCGCTCCAGCTCTCACCTCTCCTCCTTCATTACAAGCTTAAAAATGCATCTTTGACATGAATATGAGCGGAGAATCGTGCACACGCGCAGAGCTTGCTGCATTACTAACAGTTTTATTTTGAACAGCAGGAGCACGTCGGGGAGTCAGGCTGAAATCCACAGAAGAAGAAGAGCCAGGAGGAGATGTGGTAGACTCCTTCCAAACTGCTGGTGTGAGGGCAGAAGGCGCTCACACCAAACTCTGATTATGTCACTTTAACTGAGGCCCCTGAACACTGTGAGGGGTGGTCGACACGTCTTCCTGAAGCCTCACTTTTAGCTTTGTAGCTGTTGCCACGGTGGCAGTCAGACGTGACCATATCTGGATAAGTTTGTAGCTAATGCTAGTTAGCAACTTCCCACAATTACCCACACAGCAGCCATGTTATTGGTCACATGATGTCATTAAAATGCTCCTAGAGGCTCCAACATCACAAACATGGTGCAGAGGTCCAGTTCAGGTGAAGCTAGCAGCTACAGCCATCTGTCAGTCAGAGAAGCCACGCCCCTAATAATGCAATCCAGTTTAAACAGGTCTCTGGCCTCAGTGTTGTAAATAATAACTGAAGGTTTTCATCCACATTAGATACAAACAGCTGGAAACTACAAAAACGGGATCAGAAAGTCTCTCCGTGGACGCTACAGCGTCGCTAACACTCGACAGCAGCCACAGTTCTGCTGAGCAAACACCTCGCAGCCTCGTTCCTGACTTCAGCTCTGAGTCTCTGCGTGCAGCCGGTTTACCGGATGTTTGTACCTTCCAGCTCCTGCGTTCGAGCCAGCATTTATCCTATCAGTTCCTGGTCCTTTGAGACTTTCTGAGACCTGCTGCTGTCATAGAAGAAGAAGTAAGCGCAGCTGCAGGTTTGGTTCCTGAGTTCCTCCAAATGTTCTTGGTTCCTGTGATGGATCTTATTTTTATCCTTCTATCTCTCCTGAAAGGCTTGAGCTCTACCTCACCCGGCCACCCTCCATCTCCTCCGTCACCCGGAGGGAGGATGTCCGCAGCTCAGCTTCATCCAGCCACTTGGTGGCCACGAAGCTCACCAGCCTCAGAGGGAACTTGACAGACTTATTCAGCTGCTTCCTGCTGTTTCGGACGCTCACAAAGCAGAGGGTGTTGATGATCCCGTTGCTCATGGCGATGCACTCGATGATGTAGAAGGCCACCAGGGAGTTCTTGTCCGTGGAGATAAGGGTGGGGTAAAAGTCTCGCAGCAGGGTGAAGCCATAATACGGCGCCCAGCACAGGATGTAGGCCACCAGGACCAGAATCAGCACCACCACGGTCCTCCTGCGCTTCTGCAGTCTCTTGCGGATCTGTACCGTCTGAAAACCTGGAACATTTTTAAACCACAGCTCTCTGGAGATGTATGTGTAGCACACGGCCATGACAGACACGGGGCCCACGAACTCCAGAGCGAAGACGAGGAGGAAGTAAGAGCGGTAGTAAATCTGCTGGTCCACGGGCCAGATCTGAGCACAGAAGGTCTTATCGGGGCAACCATCCACGTGTGGGTACGTCGTCTCCGAGGCCATGTAGGCAGACGGGATGGAGATGAAGATGGGGATGAGCCAGATGGTCAGGATCACGCAGCACGCCGTCTGGTGCTCCATACGAGGCCTCAGCGGGTGCAGGATCGCCATGTACCTGCAGACACAGACAGGAAACTGGCTCAGGTGGAGGAGGGCCAGCTTTCGCACTCTTCACACGGACTGCTTCTAAAACACGGAAACCTTTTGGTTTCTGAAGCTTTAATAATATAAATTTTTAGTTACCGTATTTGTAAGGCACATTAAGCGAAACAAAACAGATAAGTCAAACTTTACTCAACCCATTCTTCTTGCTTCCTCCACTTCCGTGCCATTGATTCATTAATGTTGAATCCTCTGGCAGCTGCTCTATTCCCATGTTGTTGCAGTATATTAATGACTAACCTCGTATTGTGGATGGATTATCTCAGTTGTTCTCCTGACTGAAGTTTGGTCCGTTTACAGCATCCTGCCATGCGATTGCATTTGTCCCTAACCATCAGGAACCCTCACATTAACTTTTATCGAGTGGAAAAAAGTTAGCGTTCATCCTCCAGCTTCACTGTGTTTATGCTATGCTAACATAGCTGTGTCGCTAGCGATCACGTAGCACATCATTATATAGCAGCTAGCCCAACTTCAGTAACCCTACAAACGTCACTGCTGTTTAGTTTTCTGTCTTCATTTATGTTGGAAGTGATAGCAGAGCTGTACGTTTGAATGTTTCAGAAATCTCTCAGTCAGAACATGCTATATCATGTTTAGGTGGAAGCTAGCGAGCTAACTTCCTGCTAACTTCTAACTCTGTTAAATTTCATAAATCCTGTTTTCATGGATGCCTGGATGTTAAACTTAATAGTTACACCTGGTAAAGCAGCAACGCTGATCATTGTATTAAAGATGAAAGAATTTAGACAGTTTTTAACTCTCAGTGATGCCGCAGTGTTCGTTTGACTTTGGGACCTGAAGGGTGGAGTTTAGGACCCAGATTACTCCGCGCAGTGTTGCCAACTCCTCAGTAAGGAAAATCGCTATTGGTTGTCCTAAAAGTCGCTAGAAGTCGCTAAATGACGTCATCACCTAATTTGCATAATTGGTCATGCTAATATAATTGTAACCTATGTTGTTGGAGAGAGAAATAACATCGTGGAAGAGACATAAAGTGAGTAAAAACGTCCTAAATGCATTTAGAGTTTATTAAGAACTACAAATTAAATTTCTTTTAGCAATTATTGTTTTTTTTAATGTCACAATTCCAACCCTGCTCCTTTACCCGGGCTTGGACCGGCAAAAGTGATCCGAAATAGGCACTCTGGTGGAGTTACTTTGTGTGTGTGTGTTTATAAGTAGTTTTAAACCTTGTGATCCACAAAACAGCATAAGAGTAAAAGAGTAAAAGAAGAACTGACTGTGTTACAGCACCCGCTGCTTGTTGAGAGTAAAAGCGATGGCGCTTTCACGTCTTTTTTTAGCGACTTTTTTAAGAAAAAAAGTCGCTAGGGGGTCTGAAAACTCGCTAAATATAGCGACAAAGTCGCTAAGTTGGCAACACTGACTCCGCGAGGCTCCTGACTACGGTAGCCATAATGCTCCCACAATCCATCAGGCGGTGCAGCTCCGTAGCTTACCAAAGTCGTACTAAAATGTTTTTGACAGATTGCTGAGCACCGTGTTGCACATAAAATCGGTTCGAGGTCAGTAAGCACAACCAGAATTCATACATAAGGCGCACTGTCGATTTTTGAGAAAATTAAAGGATTTTAAGTGCGCCTTACTCTGTGGAAAATACGGTAGTCTACAAAATGTGCTTTCAACTTTGACCAACAGGGGGAGAGAGTGTGCTGAAAGGCTTACCTTTGCTCATGTGTGCCACAGACATGTATGATTTGTTATTATTAATATCTCGGACATAACTTCATACTGTAATGTTGGCATAAATCACTATAAACGAACACAAACATCAGCGGGATGATGAAATCAGCATAACAAACAGAATATAATCAACGTTTTCTAAATCAGCTGAATCATAATCATCTGATTTTTTAATGTTGTGATTTTTAATGAATCACAGTCTAAAGGTCCGGCTGTGAGTATCAGTACATCATCAGTTAAGTAGCAGCGCTGCATTAATCTAACAATAATCTAGCGAATGACTCGCAGCTGCACGATGAGCCCCTCTCAGACCCTCTGATTTGGCTTTTTATCCTGTTCCCTTTGGAGGTTTTGCTGTTTTACAAAGTAAGACTGTGTTTGTGGTGGTTATGTACTGACAGCACCATCTGGACACGGGATGTTTTAACCTGGGACTGTGAGGACACGTCAGAGATCTTTCTGTTGTTTTTCAGTGCTGTCATCGTTTTGTCTCTTATGAAGGCAGAGCTCCTTTTCTGCCTCTAAAATCTGTGGACACATTTCTTTGTTGGTATTTCTGCCTGAATGGGTCAGATTCATTGAATGGAGCTTTAGTTTTTGAGGATGTCCCCTCTCGGGGGTTCTGTTGTTTCTGTTGATTTAAGACTGTGTTTGCAGTTTCAGAGGAGCTGAGCTTTGATGTAAGCGAAGCAGCAGTTGTGTTTGTTGGATTTAATGGATTGTGCTGTTATCAGCTGCAGAAGTGTTTGTACCCTGAGAGGGACTCGGTCTGACACGCTGCCAGATGTTTGGATGTGTTCGCTCTCAGAATAAGGAGGAAAGTGGAACCACTTTGTTGTCCCCAGATACACAGAAGCTCTCTGGAAACACTAACAGCCGTCAGCCAGCCGTGATGAAGGACGCGTGGAGGACCGCGGCCTCGGAGTGCGAGCTGCAGCCGGTGACCGGTTACACTCAGAAACACGGGAGCTGCTTTTGTTGAAGCAGAATGTAAACCACGTCTGTCAGCTGGTCCGCTCTGGAATGTGCTTGATGTGGAGCCACCATCAGGACCCTGCACATCATCACCGGCCTCGCTGCTGCCGCCACACGCTTCGACTCACATGTTTCGAGTGCTTAATCTGGTTTCTTAGCGTGACTCAAACATCATTCATACTTCAGCTCAAGCACACCTGAGGTCACGTGACAGGAAGCATTAACGGAGAAAACCTCTAAAGATTAAACTGAGATTACAAGGATCCCGCCCCGGTGCAGGCTGATAATCATTTAGAAGAAGCAGCATTTCCACAGGGGTGTCAAACTTAAGGCCCAGGGCCCAGAATCGGCCTGGCAAAACTCAAATACGGCCCAACTGGCCAGCTTAAGAAGATGTGGCAGTGTTTACAGCTACTAATGAGTCCACAGTAAATTAACAAAACCTTCATGTTTAATAATTAATGTGCAATGAACTATCATAACTTCACTTAAGTTGTCTGGCCCACTTAAGATCACAGTGGGCTGCATGCTGCCCACACTGCAAGAAAAACACAGTAAAATTTACAGCAACTGTGCAGTAATCGAATTTGCAGTACTGTTACTGTAAATAAATGACAGGACAGGGCTCTAGACTAACTTTTTAACATGGGCGCACCGGTACGCCTAACGTACCGGCACAAAAGTTAGGCGCACTCAAATTTTTCAACCGCATTGCTTAACACCGCAGTTTTACATGTGCACTTTCTTTGGGGGGAAGTCCATACAGACAATATTCATTTCTAAATTAATAACTAACAAACTTGTGCTTAAATTGCTTTCTCAATATTGTAGAAAATGTTAAACTTGATCATCATCTCGGCTCCTCTGACGACCTGTTTGCTGCTGCCTGCTGCTGAAAGGCAGTGGGGAGAGGGGACACTTGGGGAGTGCATTTATTGCAGCATATAATGTGTTTTCTGGATACACTGCTGTTTTTTCAGCATTCAAAGATTGATGGCACCGTGTCAGAGCTGGCTATGAATTTCAGACAGATCAGGCCTTAACACAAAAGTTATCAATAGTTCTTTTCATCTTTTCTTATTACCCACAGCTACATCCACTTCTGTCAGGCCTAGGCTGCTCACTAGGGCTGGGTATCATCACTGATTTCTATAATCCATTCGATTCCGGTTCTCAAAGTCCTGATTCGATTCAATTTAGCCTCAGACAGTCAGAAATATTATAATTCTGATCATTTATCAGCACTGATACACATGAGACTTCATCAGAGGTGTGAACATCACAGCAGATGCCTTTGTGTCAAAGTAACTGAGAATAAAACAGAAAAACATGAAGGAGATTTTCCTGGTCTGGGTTTTATAGCAGATAACCTTAAAAATATTCTGCAATTTTGCATAATTTTAAGAAGTTTAAATTTCTTCAGTATTGAACAGCAGAAATTAGGCTTTCTTGTCCGAGGTCATTTAAGTGGAAAAAGAAAAAAAGAAAAGACAGCGGCCGACAGCGCTGTAAACAACGGTAGACTGGTGGGTAATAAGCCAATGAATAATGCAGAAAACAGAGATTTGAGACGGGAAACTGTTCTTGAAGTACAGAGAGAGAGAGAGAGGGAGAGGGAGCTGTGCATGAAGTGTGATTTTTATCGTGGTGGAAGCAAAACAGCAAAAGTCAGAGGGAATTCATGACGACATTGATCACATGTGAAGCTAGTTTGCTGCTTCTTTTGCTGCTGGCTCGGCGAATTTTGGTTGAAGAGACAAAACCTGCAGCTCAGAATCAGCGCAAATAAGACGGAAACACAGCGCGGACCCGACGCATCAGAATCGCTGAGCTCCGACAGCGTGTCCGTGTTCGGGCCGTGGGGTGAGAAAGCCGAGAAAGACAAAGCTGATTCTGATGCGTCGGGTCCGCTCTGTGTTTACGTCTTTGTGTGGAATCCGTTAATGAATCGATATCACTTTATTCAAGCTACTCCTCTCTCTTCCACCTGCACTTTCAACTGGACCACGGCCAATCAGAGGTCCCGCCCTGACTATCTCTGATTGGTTTAGTCCACGATAGGGGCATAATGTGTGTCTGTTGTTGACCACACCGAGAGTTGCTGAGATTTTTTTTTTTTTTTTTTTTTGTTACCCGAAAATATTTGATCGCACCGGTGCGACCAAATATATTTTTTTAGTCGCACCACTGAAAAATTTGGTCGCATTTGTGACCAAATTGGTCGCACTCTAGAGCCCTGCAGGATATCACTGCATTTATACTACTGTAATATTCTACTGATTCTCCATTTCTCCTGTAAATTTCTGCAGTATTATTGTAACTTTTACCAGTCATTTTTTACAGTGTAGCCTCTCCTCTGACGTCTGATTGGATGAAGCACGATGCTCATGTTGGAGGTTTCGATCCCGTTAGAGTCAGAAAGGAGCAGGAGGATTCCACACGCTCTGATCTTCATCACCGAGTGATGTCATACTGACCTGGTCCATCTTTCAGGCACAAAGTGAATATTTAAGATTTAAATGGATCACCTGAAAGGACGTCCATCCTAGTAGGACCAAACCATGAACATCAGCAATAATTACCAATCATTTCAAAGAGGAGTGGACTCTTCTGTTCCATACTTCTATTCTTTAATAAAACATTTATCCTGGCCTTTACGGAGCCTCTCACTACCTTTTTAGCTCCTCCTACTCTCAGACCTCCCTCCGGGTAAGTCAGTTTTCCTCTGATTGGGAGCTTCTGGACGCCCACTGAGGGGCGGCACTAAGTGCTGATGCTGTGGCAGAGATTCAGCAATATTATAAACTGAACGGCCGTTACCCAGGATGCTCCCACACGGAGCATTTACACACCAAACCAACCGAAGCACAGAGGCTCTGTGTGTTGTCTGCTTGTGTTCCCGGAGGTGAACCCACCTGTCCACGGCGATGGCCAGGAGAGCGTTGGTGGACACGTAGAGCGAGACGGTGCGCAGGTAGTTGGTGGAGGCGCAGAGCAGCAGGCCGTGCTCCCACGACAGCTGCTTCACCACGTAGTAGTCTAGCAGGAAGGGACAGCAGATCGCCGCCACCAGCACATCCGACACGGCCAGGTTGGCAATGAGCAGGTTGGTCAGGTTTCTGAGCTGCTTGTAGCGGGCAAGGCTGGTGATGAAGAGGCAGTTCCCCACGCCGCACACCAGCATGATGCCCACCAGCACCACGCCAATGACTATGGTGGCCACGAAGAAGGCCCGCCCCTGCGTGGTGTCCAGGATCTCGTCTGGGGAAATCCCGTAGTCCGGGGAGTCGCCCACCAGCGCTGAGCTGCTATTGGTTGAGGTGCACATTTTGGATCAGGTCAGCATGCTCACACTGCTGCGCCTGCAGGGACGGGACAACAAGGCGAGGGTTAACCTTTGAAATCTGGGAGGGGTCAAAGTTCACATTTGAACCGATTAAAAAACACCTTTCTATGACTGGTCGCTGTCATGAAGCTCACCTCAGTTCTCAGGTCAGAGAAGCGAGGACCCTAACTAGAGGTTGTCATGGTTGCAGAAATAAAGAGGTTGACGGTTAGTGGTTGGCAGTGACTAAAAGTGGGCCCGCCAAAAGATGCAGTTCCTCTAACGACCACTTGAGGCTAACGCTAGTCCTCACAGACTCACAAACACAGAGCTTCTTACTGGTTTCTGTTCCACAGGGGGCGCTCTCGAGTTCATCCAGACTACATGAGCTGAAACATTAAGTTTCACGGGGCAAACATTTTTGTCTTCTGTATATTTTTTAATAGGAGGGTTTGAGTCGGTGGCTATAGTTCAGTGATAACATATTAATGATGTTATCATTTGGAAACAAGCACCATCGCGGGGACGCCCTGTCCTAAATCATTAACCGACCAGTCGGCACGCACTAGCAGAACGCTGGGGTTTGGTGGTCAGCATGAGAAAATTTACACAGACTAAAATAAAATGTTTTGTCTAGGAACAGCGCCCCCTGCTGCACATGCAGCTGAATTACAGCAGGTTCCTGTACAGTGACATTAACAGGAAGTGGATTGGGAGGATAAATGCATATAACAGAGCGCCCCCTTCAGGCCAGCCTGTGTTTCTAAAACCATTACTGTCATGACCGCTGATGCCTTCTTTCCCTGCGTGTTTGCTGCAGATGGAGCGTCTCGTTGGCCGCTCGGGGTGAGGCTGGACGTTTGGTGTGCAGCAGCCGTCAGATTTGTCTGCAGGCTGGGGAATGTTGCATCTCAGCTCTGAAAACTCGACGCAGGAGCTTCTCACCAACCTGCCTCCTGATTGTTTTTTGTGCTGAAAGGAGCTGCTGCTCACACCATCGTTAACCCTTTAACGCAGCCTGCGGTGTCCTGAGGGGCCGAGTCTTTCCTGCCGTTGTTGTTTTAAAATGTTTCACCGATTATTGATTCATATATTTTTAAACAGACTCGGGAGCTTACATGGCCAAGAAACAGACAGTTTAAAAAGCTTTCATGCAATATGTCATTTTAAAAACACAACATTAAACTGCACTGCTTTAACGTCTGCTTAATGTTTTAGTGCTCATAATAATTTCAATATATATATTTTAACAGATTTAATGTTTATTTTTAATAATAATAGTATAATATTGATATAATATAATAATTATTAATAATAATAATAATAATAATGATAATGACTAGAGCCCTGTGGAACTATTTTCTTGTCCCAAAACTTTAGTTATAAATGTATTTATGACTAAGGTCGCTTGCCTGCTGTGATGGGTGGAGACGGTGGAGTTGAGCTGAAGATGATCAGACGTTCGGTGGGGTGAGCAGGATGGACCTGAGTCCATCAGAGGGACAGCTCAGAGTCAGAGAGGTGGAGGTGGTCTGAGCATGTGCAGAGGAGGGGGGTGGATATACTGGACAAAGGATGAACAGACACACCTCCCACCCCCCTTTCCTCCTCCCTGAAACTCAGAATACACACTGAGGATGTGAGCCGACTGTTTCAGAAACAGAAGCCCAGGAAAGCCCCCGGACCAGACGGTGTCTCACCCTCCTGCCTCAAAACCTGTGCTGAACAGCTGGCTCCCATCTTTATGCGCATCTTCAACAGATCCCTGGAGCTGTGTGAAGTTCCCTCCTGCTTCAAACGCTCCACCATCATCCCTGTTCCCAAGAAACCCACCATCACAGGACTGAATGACTACAGACCTGTCGCCTTGACGTCTGTGGTCATGAAATCCTTTGAACGACTGGTGTTAGCCCATCTGAAGGACATTACAGGCCACCAGCTGGACCCCCTGCAGTTTGCCTACTGGGCAAACAGGTCGGTGGATGATGCAGTGAATATGGGGCTGCATTACATCCTGCAACACCTCGACCGCCCGGGAACTTATGCCAGGATCCTGTTTGTGGACTTTAGTTCGGCTTTTAACACCATCGTGCCTGAACTTCTCTCTTCCAAACTCTCCCAGCTCAGCGTGTCTCCAGCTACCTGTCAGTGGATCACCAGCTTCCTGACAGACAGAAAGCAACAAGTGAGGCTGGGGAGATCACCTCTGAAACCTCGGTCCCTCAGTATTGGTGCCCCTCAAGGATGTGTCCTCTCACCACTACTGTTCTCCCTCTACACTAATGACTGCACCTCCAAGAACTCGGCTGTTAAACTCCTAAAGTTTGCAGATGACACCACCGTCATTGGCCTCATTCAGGATGGTGATGAGTCTGCATACCGGCAGGAAGTTGAGCGGCTGGTACTCTGGTGCAGTCAGCACAATCTGGAGCTGAACACTCTTAAAACTGTAGAGATGACAGTGGACTTCAGGAGACATCCTCAACTCTGCCCCCCTCACCATATCAGTCAGCCCTGTGTCCACTGTGGGAGATTTTCAAGTTCCTGGGTACCACCATCTCCCAGGACCTGAAGTGGGAGACCAACATCAACTCCATCCTCAGAAAGACCCAGCAGAGGATGTACTTCCTGAGACAACTGGGGAAGTACAGTCTTCCACAGGAGCTGCTGATCCAGTTCTACACTGCAGTCATTGAGTCTGTCCTGTGCTCCTCCATCACAGTCTGGTATGGTGCAGCCACTAAACAGGACAGGAGCAGACTGCAGCGGACTGTACGGGCAGCAGAGAAGATCATCGGCGCCCCCCTGCCCTCCATCCAGGATCTGTACCTCTCAAGAACCAGGAAACGGGCAGGAATCATCACAGACCCCTCACACCCTGGACACAGACTCTTTGACCTGCTGCCCTCTGGCAGACGGTACAGAAGCCTGCAGACCAGGACCACCCGACACAGGAACACTTTCTTTCCCCTCGCCATCTCCCTTCTAAACAGTTGACCTGTCACACTGCTCCCACTGCCAGACTGCAACTGCCCCTTATGTACATTCTGTAGTATTCATTCCACCTCATTTCATTTCTGTATTTTATGTATATGTTTAGATTAGTTATTTATAGTTGGTTTACACAGCTTTGTGTATGTATGTGTATGCATGTGTAATGTATATATAGATACATGTGTGTGTGGGTGCGTGTGTGTGTGTGTGTGTGTGTGTGTGTGTGTGTGTGTGTGTGTGTGTGTGTTTTACACTGCTGTGCTTGAGAGCCACCATCTACCGGAACCAAATTCCTTGTATTTGTCTGCACATATACTTGGCCAATAAACACGATTCTGATTCTGATGGGTTGTATTTTAGTCTAAATATACTTCAGTGTAATACCAGCTTGTACCACAGGAGGGAGCAGTGAGTCTAAGTCTTTTAAGTGTTGATTTTAATTTACGATGGTGAGCTGAGAAAAGACAACACTGTTTAGAAAAAGGCTAAAAGGTGGACATTTAACAAACTCGCTGGCTAAGTGCTGCTCCCTGCTGGTGACAATGTGAGTTGCATTTTGTAAATGGTAATTACAAAAAGTAGCTTTAATGTTTAGGATCTGACTGACTGGAGCCGGATGATTATATGATAACACAATGATAATACTGAAAAATAATAATACAAAATATTTAAAAAGAAAAACATTTAAATGACAAATTTTGTTTTAAAAATAACGTAATTTTCCTGCCAGTGAATATATCAGTGTCATGGCTGAAGCTGACACGTGATCATTTTTTCATGTTTCACATTTTGTTTACAAAAAAGTAATTTTATAAAAGCTGTGATACAAATGCAGTGAAGAAGAAATAAAAATAAAATAAAATAAGTTCAGATCAACTCCTTGTTTTCCTGTCACTATTGATGCAGCAGGATCAGATATTCCCGAGCATCTGTTAGCGACTGCTGCCTGTATAGCTGAGACCTCTCTGCCTCCACAGCAGATTAAAAATGAAGCATTAAACTTCCTCGGGGACTTTTGGCCCCTGATTTCACCCCCTGGACCTCATACTGACAAATCAAAGCTCAGCAGCAGAGACAGAAACACAGAAACACAGAGAGTCTCTGATCCTACAGATTAAACACACTGACAGAGGCAGTGTGTAAAGCAGATTTTAAAGCGTAAAAACAGAATCAGAATAAAGTTTCAGAGAGTAACCCCCCTACCCCCCCATTGTGACCCAAGGCTGAGTGTGAGTGTTAAAGTCCTGTTTACAATAAATCAGCTGATCTGAGATAAATAAATAAAAGATGTGGAAGGATTTCATACAGACCTGAAAATGCTTCTCTTCCTCGCTCTGCTCTGCTGAATGAAAAGAAACGAGTGCGAGCAGCAGGCGCGCTCCCGACGAACAGCGACCAACCTCCACCCTCCCCCCACCACCACCAACTCTGACAGGGGAAACCTGTTTGCTGCTTGTTATCACCCAGGATATGACTGCAGGACATGTGTGTGTGTGTCTGTGATTTCTAATGCAACAATTACCTGTGAACCAAACATTAAATTATGTGAGAAAAATGAAATACTTACACATTTCCCACAAGTCCACCAGTTACTGAGCTCTCAAGCTGTCACATGACTTTGGGACAGGGCTGTTTTATCCAGGATGTCCCGTATAATGAGCAGGTTCGTCCCTTATTCCACCTTAAATGTCCCGTGTACTGACCTGCAGTGCCACGTTCTCACCAACAGATGGCACTCTTACAGATACTAACTCTGATTTGACGAGAGCTTTCGTGCAGTCACAGCGACGTGTCACGCACACCAGATGTGAGGAGTGATACGTGATTCGTAGAAATAAGGCGCTGTTTGGTCTGCGCAGCGTAATAACCCAGCAAACTTTAGCTCATTTTATTTGAACAGTTTTTGTTTCAAAGGAAACGCTCGCGTGATTTCTGTGTATTTCATTGACTGCATTTTTCTTTATTGCTTAAAACGAGGTATTAATAAGCTGAACACCAACATTTTACTACAGTTTTATTATAACATGAACACAGTGCATATTTACACTCTGCGTGTATTTGATAGCTAAAAAGTTGGGATGAACATTTTTACTTTGAGGGCATGAAGACAGTTCATGTTAACGTTTGCAGGTGGACGGACGTGTCCGTGCTGTCCCTGAAGCGGGGCTAAAGGTCTGCTTTGCTGTTTCTGCTTTTGGGGTTTTCTGCAGATCAAAAGGAGGAAAAATGGGCCCACTCTGAGCCCGACCCCGGCGACTCCATTATCAGCAGCCTCTGAAATCAACGCCACGAGCCGAGAGTCGGCTGTGAAAGCATCACGCAGCATTTATCCGCTGCTCGTAAACCCGCAGCCGTCTCTGGTTTCTCTGCTTTGATGTTTCTGCGACGAAGCTGACGAAACCCCGGCAGGACCTCCGAGAGCAGCCTGGAAGCATCAGACGCTTCCATAAACACGCTATCGCACACAAACACATCCATCATCCGTTTCCAGGGATTCTGCAGCGATGACGAAAACCAGACTGACTCCAGATCTGCTCCGAGGTCCACAAACTGCTGCTGGCTTTGTTTCTTCAGAGTCACATCAGGCTGTAATCGCTCATACAGAGGCCCCAGCTAAACAGCTGCTCCATCAGAGCTTTCCACAGGAACCCGGACGCCTGAATCCAGTGAATCCAAGATTTCAGTGTAAAAGAAACATGCCCACCCACAGATTCCACAGGAACCCCCACCCGATGAACTGCAGGGTCTCTGAGTGACCGTTTCCTGTTTCATCCTCTGGTTTTCTGATATGGTCTGCTGCTTTATCAACATCAATCATTAGAACTGAGTTTAACATGAGGCTTATCTGTGGGAGGATGATGTGTCGGTCCCGTCTGTGTCGGGCTGCGCAAGGTTTCCTGTTTGGAGTCCATTTAACGGCACTTCTCCTCCTGGAAGTGCGGTCCACTTAGTTTCCTGCAGACCTGTGACTATGGTTCACGTAGTTCAGTTACTTCAGTGTCTTTCTCGGAGTGATGGGAAGGCGAACATGAGGTGGTGTCAGCATCAATGTGACTGTCATGGTGATGAGAGAGCTGAGAACATCGGCTTTACCTGCCCATCTACACCCCAGCCTTCACCTGTGGCAGCAGCTCGGGCTGATGTGGTTGGCAGGTCTCCTGGACACCGTTTTCTGGGCCCGCCCAGCTCGTTTCTGCAGACAACATTAAAGCGTCACGTGCTTCCCATGTTTACATTTGTGCAGATAGAAAATTTCAAAATTACACAACAACACAATTTCAGGTTTGCCTGTCCTTAATCAGAAATTTAAATATACATATGCTAACAATAAAATAATTAATGTCTGTGATTCATGTCTGAATGAGCCTCTGGGTGCGTATAACACTTTCATATGATGATGATGATTTAGAACTTTTAAGATACTCGTCTGCAAAATGCACAGACAGTAAAATAAATGGATGCCGTTTCCAGGATTCTTAATGGACGATTTCCCAGTGACCTGTGACTTCTCATTAACCAATGAGCATCCGGTTTCACAGTCAGACCCGCCCCTCCTCGTCCAAGCTCCATTTTTGCAACCAGCACAGCGACGGCGGGCACGTTTACCTCAAGGCTTCAAATCTGGATTCATTAAAAAAAGAGATGTCAAGGCAGCTACGTCCATCTTTGTCCGTCTCCACCACCAGGGGGCAGACACAGGTACAGCCCAGGCCCAGTTTAATTGCGGCTGATATCCCATCAACAGCAGATGCTGCTGATGTTTTTACAGCGAGTGCTTCTTTACACCCGTCTGATGGGTTCGGTTCATTTTGGGCACTCACATTATTTCAAACACAGACACAGTGTGTACTTTGAAACAATTATTGTTTCTGTTTTAAAAAGCAGAAGCCTCGCACACTCTCCCACCTCCTCTGCTGGTTATTTATTAATGTGACTGTCATATTTATCAGCGTACAGTGAATAAAGATCATTTGCATGTGTTTTCCATCCAGGATGAAAGATTTCCTCGTGCGTGTCTCAGCGTGGTTTCTCTCTGCTCGCTTCTGTTGATGCACTCAAACATTTTGATTCATTTTCCTGCAGCTGCCAAAGAGGCAGATGAATTAAAGCAGCGTGGGGGTGGAAACTCTCCACAGGCGGAGGAATCATCTCTGAATGAAACATAAAACCTGAGGTGGCCTTCCATCTTCAGGTCGAGGGTGTGATTCAGTCAGAGGTTTAACGCTCGGCCTCATTGGAGTGTTTTTGTCTGTTTTAAGCTCCTGAAGTCACAAAAACCTGAAAACCTTTTAATCTAAACTTAAGATCCACAAGCTTCTTCCTCCAGATGTCAGCTGCATCTTCATGTCTTCACATCGATGTGTCAGATATGGACGAAGCTTCAGGGCCTGAAAAGTCAACCCGCATTCTTTGTGCTAGCCACCAGAGGGCAGTAACATGTGATTGCAAAGCCTATTTGTTTTTGAGCTCAGTCTTTATTTTCGGCTCAAACTTAAATCTATGATCATTCTAAGTCAGAAGGGTTCTCCGGCCGCCGCTCATTGGTCCAGACCTCCAGGCGTCACACCGACTTTCCAAACACGGAGACGACCATGACAAAAATGCGCACTGTTGCCAAAACTGACATCACAGCTGCACGGGTACATCTCGCCCAGTCTAAGCCATGGCTGTACCGCCGTGTCAGGCACTCAGAGGGAGGAGCTTAAACAGAGGAAGTTGGCAGAACAATGTGCAGATGGCTTCCTGTGATGAGCACTTGTTCTCCGCTCACCTGTTTTCACAGGTTAGAGCACCAGAGCAGCATGACATCACATTTGCCTTCCCTCCCTCCCTCCGCTCTTTAACCTCACCCGCTAACCCGTTGTACCAGAGGCTTTTACAGCGTCTGCAGAGTTTTTGTGAAACTGCAGTTCCTTGCATCACTTGTTAAGTGATGGTGTTTCTGTTCCAGGCGTCGAGGCTTCACTTTTACAAACCAGTGTGCAACTATTTGGTCAAGGTTGCTACCTCCATCTTTTATATACAGGCTGTGCTTCCTACAGGCTCTCAAACAAACGCTGGTCGCTGGTCTTCAGACGGCCTGCACTGTGAGACCGATCAATAAAATACCAAAAGTCGATCCCACCCCGTCATGGCTGACTTACGGGTCCACCATCCCATAAACCCCTGCAGGCAGCTCTGAGGAAATTAACAGCCGACATCACAGGAAGCACTGATGTGCCGACGGCCGATCAATAAACCTTCTCTGATCAGCGACACGACAGACAAGTGGAGGCAGGAAAACGACTGGAAAAGAATCTGCAACAACGGCGCACATGTTTAAATCACAGTTTTAATAAAAATCACAACGTAAACAGAAACAAGAGGAAGAACTTCTATTTTAAAACCCAGAAAAATTCTGTTCTGCTCATTTTTATCTTATCTTAAGGGGTCAGGGTCTCGTCATCTTCATCTTCGTCGCAGAAACATCAAAGCAGAGAAAAGTTGTCTTAAGGTAAAGCTTTGAACAGCAGCTGGCAAGGCCCGATGACCATATAAGGACAAGAGCTCGGTGACATCATACAGACCCAAGAGTTGGAAAAAAAAAACAACCCTGTAGTCTGAGCCAATCCTCCGTTCTGACACCTGTGCAGTTGCATCTGTTTAGTTTGTATTATTAGGGGGCGTGGCCTCTTTAACCAACCAGTGGATGGTGACACAGGCGGCTGAAGCTGCTGGCTTCACCTGACCTGAGCGTGTTTGTGCTTTTGGAGCCTTTTGAATAACATCATCACCAATAATATGGCTGCTGTGAGCTTACTGTACTAACAGAGGCGGAGCTTCAGGTTTGGTGAAACTCTTAGATTTTAATTGGATGTTGTTGATGATCAACTACAACTCAGATACGACAGAAATAAAACCTGAGGCTTTGCTTTAACGTGGTTTTCATATCCTGAAGACGTGAGACGAGCCGCCGGCGCTGCAGGCGTGAACTGCAGGACGCCCGAGGTGAAACCTGTCGGCATGACGACACAAAGCTTTGATCAATAATGTAAAAGCAGCCTGAGGCGAAACGCAGTGAAAACACGCAGGCTTGAATCATCTCAGCGCTCATGTCTAAAACCACACAGGCCCAAACGCCGACCGGCAACCACGACAACCGCCGGTCGCTAAGGAGAAGAGTGCTCTCTGAACCCTCATCAGATGACACCGTGACCTCTGAGACCTGAGGGGGTCAGAGTAAAAATGTGAGGCACGTTTATGAAAAATGATTTTATTTTACAAAATCAGAAGCAGCCCCGTGGCGTTCCTCTCAGAAAATATACTTAAAAAAACAACAACAAACAGACGCCATAAGGCTGCGCACACCGTCAGACGACAGAAATCCCCCAAACCGCCAGCCCCGCCCCCCCTCAGTCTCTGTGTCCCGTCTCTGATTGGACGAGGCGACTACTTCTTGGCATAGGTGATCTTCATGGCGCAGGTCGCCGTGATCCGGAAGCCCTGCAGTGCGTCCTTGGCCACGCCTGCCTGAGTGTCGCTTTCAAACTCCACGAAGGCGATGTCGTGTTTCCCCGGCACGAGTCGCACTTCTTTGAAACCCGGAAACCTGCAGGCGAAAAACAAATTTTCAAACATCAGGAGGCCGAGCGCGTTCAGATCTGCCGTTAAATAAACGCTGACGTATGGAAACTCTGCTGGATTTGACCACAAACATTTGAAATACGGACTTTATAAATACATAAATGAAGAAATGTTCTAACTTTAAACCTTTGATGTTTTCAGCTGAGAATAAATAATCAGATTTGTAAATCCTGCATTTTGTTCTTGTTCACATTTGTTTAACGCTTTTAAATCAGACGGCTCCGTCAAAGAGCTCAGCAGCCTCACGGCTCCTGACGACGCTGCTCCTTTAGGATGGAGCTCTGTGGGTGGAACAGCAGGGGGCGCTACTGTTTGTATGTGGCAGGACTACAGTGAGCACGCTGTGCAGCACTCACTGGTTGAAGAGCATGGACAGCATCATCTCATTGGTCTCCTCGGGGAGGTTACTGAGGAACAGGATGTAGTTCGGAGGGTTGTCTGGAACCTGCGAAGAGAACGAGAGCCGTATCAGCGCCTGGTGGCAGCACGCTGTTAAAAGCGAGTTATTCATAACTCTGATGCGTCCCACAGGTGAGCCAGAGACGGAAAACAGGAGGAGACATGGGCCAGTGTGGGATTTATGTTCACTGCTTTCACTTTTCTACAAATTTTAACAGAAAATTTTAATTTTCTAAAAGTTACAGTTATTTTCCTGCTGTTAAAGCAGCAGCTGTTAGATTGCAACACACTGCTGTGGCCAGAAGGTGGCGACGATCCACTGTTTGCAGCCACATTAAAACAATGACAACAGAACGCAGGCTGTAGGCGGCGGGGATCAAACCACCGATGGCCCACAGCCTCCTCCTGAGCCACGGCAAACCCAGAGGGCGCCATCACTCAACTTTGTTTCCTTATCAGGAACACAAAGAAGGTTTTTTCCGGCTCCTGTGGAAAAACAGGACAGGCAAAGGCATGACAACGTTCAGATAAAACTTACCTGCACCGCAGGTGTGAGCGCAGGAGGGGCCAATCCCTGCAAACAAGGAGGACAGAGGCATTAAACTCTGAAACACGTTTAAAGGTTTCATCTCCAGAGAAACGGCGAGCAGAGCAGACTCAGAAATGAAATACAGCGCCGGGAAAACCGGGAACGACGAGAGGAGGAGCAGTGAGCGCAGAATTAGTTAAACAACAGAATAAAGGACCAGAGCGCAGCAGCCATCCTGGTTTAAGGCTGGTTTGCCTCCGCTGCCCGGCCCCGCTGCTGCCATTTCCTGTCGGAAACCCTGTTAGAGCGGCTGAAGAAGAGGAGCCTGGCTGCTTCCACCGGCAGCGTCTGCCGATTTAGCCTGAAATGAGGCGGCTGATTTATATTCACAGTCCAATAAAGACGACTACAATGCAGCAGCTGGAGCGCTGCGACGGTCTGACCTCGTAAAGACACAAACTGCAGCTTCAACGTCATCACAGATGCTGGGAGACAGCTGCAGGAGCATCTGGATGAAGTCGTTTACCGTTTATTGTTTGAAAGTACGCCGTGATCCACGCTAGACGGCATCAGGGGTTCACGCAGGACAGACGGGGTCAGAGTTTGGCCCCGAAGTCCAGGTTAAAAATGTACAACATGAAAATGATCCGAGTTAGAGCGAGCACGTATCCACTACAGCCCGGCCCCCCGCGACCAGCCCGGCCCCGTGATCACACCCGGTATTGCATGAAGGGTTTCTGTACACAGGCCCTGTCCACCCCCCCTCCCTCACAGTCCTCTCGTTGTGGTAGGGCGTCGCCGCATCTGTCTAACCATAAACAGCTGCTCGTTAACGTCGGCGGGGTTGCCACAGCATTTGTGTCTCATAATGATAAAAATGTTAAACACACTTTTTAAAAATCTTTTAAAAAAAATTAAATCTTTCAAAAACCAGAAAAAAGTCAAACGTGAAAAGAAACGGCGCCCCCGGTGGTAAAAGCATTTTTCAGAGGGAACTGTCGCTCTGATCCACCAGACGAGAGATTTCTGCCATCATTGGAAATGTCTTCCAACACAAACCGACCGACCAATCACAGCAGCCGCGGGCGAACAGCTCACCTGGGCTGTCAGGTAAAAATCGTCTGGTGAACAGTAACTTCCTGTAAAATTGGTGAAATTGTCCGAAATATGAACGTTTACAGGTCTGATGAAGGAGTGAGGGGAGACATTTTATTGGCTCACTCACCGCTGCCGGTTTCTTCGTGGCGTTAGCCGCCAGTTCCTGAGCCTTCTTCTTCTCCTTCTTCTTCTTCTCCTTGTCGCCATATGACCCTTTGACCTTGGCGATGACCTCAGAGTCGGTCTTGGCGTACTGTATCCTCTGGAAAAAAACCAAAAGGGTTAAAGGCACAGCTGCTCAGGGGGAGGAAGTCAGCGATGACCACGACGAAGGCGGTGTTCCGGCCTACCATGGGCTTGTTGTAGAAGGGGAAGCCCTGCAGCTGCCTCAGGGCGTTGGTGGCGGCGGCAAGCTCTTTGAAGATGACGAAGGCCTGTCCCCTCATCTTCATCGTCTTCATGGCCACGATGTCGATGACCTGCCCGAACTGGGAGAAGAGCGCGTAGAGCGAGCGCTTCAGCTCTGCGGGAGGAAGATGAGACGAGTTCAAACACCCTCACAAACATCTCGACATTCATCCTGGAGTATTTTTATTTTTTTATTATAAGGAGGGTCAAAGGTCACAGCCGACTGGTACTCCATCCTTGGTGACTAATCAGTTAATCCAATTTAAAGTCTTAAAGAAATGATTCATGGATGAAGCTTCAAGAGAAGAATCAGTTTGAGCTGCATTCACATCAGAAATAACTCTGAGGAATATCATTACTGCGAAATCTAAACGTTTGTATCAGTAAAACTTTAACTGTGGAACATTTGTTTTATTTATTTATCTGAAAAATGATTTAAACTGAGAAAATAGGGCTCGGAGTCTGAAACCACATCTGTGCAAGAACTTTATAAAGTTTACATGATTGCAACGTGTTACTAATCAGGAGATTTTATTTTCAATGATTAGTACTGCCACTTCTGAACCAAATAAAAAAGAAATAAGAAGAAAACTGAAAAACGAGGAATTCATTTGACAGTTTTTGTCAAAAGCTTCATACGGAAAATGATTAAAACATGTTTTGAAACAAAGATCAGAGTGAAGCCTGCAGAAAAAAGGCTCCTCGTCTCCTGCAAATAACTCAGCAGTACATACATAATGTTTGTTTTTGTTTTTCCTGCGCTTGTTCCATTTCTCTACACTCAAACAGCACACACACACACACACACACACACACACACACACACACACACACACACACACACACACGCACACACACGCACACACTACAGACCTCCGTCTATCAGGGGTTCTGGGAGGTTCGGCTCTTTGCTCCTCAGGTTTCTGTTTGCTGAACTGAAGTTTTCACAGAGACGATGACTTATCCTGACCCCGGCATTACAACGCTACTACTAAGGTATTGTCCCAGATTTCCTCTGAACAGGACGGTGCCAGCAGCATCTGACCAATCACAGTTACTGATAAGTGTACTGGCAGCAGATAAGATGACTATTCAATGAAAGGTGAAACTACTCGTAATAAAGACTGAAAGTAGAAAAGAGCGACGATATCATTAAAGTTTAGTAAGTAGTAGGAAGGAATTTGAGGCAGTCTTAAAGAATCCATGGTAAGCTGTAAAGATGTAATTACAAAGTTAGGGTAAAGTGGGCCGTAGCTACTCTGTCCTGTCTAAGCATCTTGAGGCAACTGTTGCTGAAACTGTTGGAAAGAAAGCCGGTAAAATGCCCAATGTGTGAGCTAACGGTTAAATCAATACCACAGCTCTCTCATTAAAACACGGAGCAGTCTGATGGATTATAATCAGAGTGCGTCATTAAGTTAATGCTTAGTTTTTTTTCTTCCAGCCTTTGCAGTGTTTAATGTGTCCATTGTGTGTTGGGCTGTTATTCAGCTACTGCTTCTATCAGGGCTCTAGACTAACTTTGTGCCAAAAAGTTAGGCGCACTCAAATTTTTCAACCGCATCGCTTAACACCGCAGTTTTACATGTGCACTTTCTTTGGGGGGGGAAGTCCATACAGACAATATTCATTTCTAAATTATTAACTAACAATCTTGTACTTAAAGTGCTTTGTCAATATTGTAGAAAATGTTAAACTTAATCATCATCTCGGCTCCTCTGACGACCTGTTTGCTGCTGCCTGCTGCTGAAAGGCAGTGGGGAGAGGGGACACTTGGGCAGTGCATTTATTGCAGCATATAATGTGTTTTCTGGATACACTGCTGTTTTTTCAGCATTCAAAGATTGATGGCACCGCGTCAGAGCTGGCTATGAATTTCAGACGGATCAGGCCTTAACTTAACACAAAAGTTATCAATAGTTCTTTTCATCTTTTCTTATTACCCACAGCTACATCCACTTCTGTCAGGCCTAGGCTCCTCACTAGGGCTGAGTATCATCACTGATTTCTATCATCCATTCGATTCCGGTTCTCAAAGTCCTGATTCGATTCAGTTTAGCCTCAGACAGTCAGAAATATTATAATTCTGGTCATTTATCAGCACTGATACATGTGAGACTTCATCAGAATTGTGAACATCACAGCAGATGCCTTTGTGTCAAAGTAACTGAGAATAAAACAGAAAAACATGAAGGAGATTTTCCTGGTCTGGCGTTTTATAGCAGATAACCTTAAAAATATTCTGCAATATTCTGCAATTTTGCATAATTTTAAGAAGTTTAAATTTCTTCAGTATTGAACAGCAGAAATTAGGCTTTCTTGTCCGAGGTCATTTAAGTGGAAAAAAGAAAAAGAAAAAGAAAAGAAAAAGACAGCGGCCAACAGCGCTGTAAACAACGGTAGACTGGTGGGTAATAAGCCAATGAATAATGCAGAAAACAGAGATTTGAGACGGGAAACTGTTCTTGAAGTACAGAGAGAGAGAGAGAGAGAGAGAGAGAGCTGTGCATGAAGTGGGATTTTTATCGTGGTGGAAGCAAAACAGCAAAAGTCAGAGGGAATTCATGACGACATTGATCACATGTGAAGCGTAGTTTGCTGCTTCTTTTTGGCTCGGCGAATTTTGGTTGGAGAGACAAAACCTGCAGCTCAGAATCAGCGCAAATAAGACGTAAACACAGCGCGGACCCGACGCATCAGAATCGCTGAGCTCCGACAGCGTGTCCGTGTTCGGGCCGTGGGGTGAGAAAGCCGAGAAAGACAAAGCTGATTCTGATGCGTCGGTCCGCTCTGTGTTTACTCATTTGCGACCAAATTGGTCGCACTCTAGAGCCCCGTCTATTCTCTTCAAACACGCTATTTAAATCTCAAGTGTCTCGTTTTCCCAGTTAAACAAAAAGAAAATTAATCCAACTTTAATTTCAGTCACATTTCAACTTCCACTGATTGTTAAAATTCGATTATTCAGGTGAAGTCAGCGTTGTGATCGTCAGCACAGCAGTCTCTAATGCCGAAGAAACTCGCTGCTGTCAGCCATGCAGAGGAACAGCACCCACCTTCCTTCTTGATTTTATCGTTGATGTTGTTGATGTAGATGGTGTGGTTCGGTCTGATGTCCATGGTGGAGTCTGAGGAGACAACAGGAGAGCAGCTTCAGCTTCTTCAGTGTTCAACTCCACCTCTAAGCCTCGTTTACCCGTTTAACACCCGAGCTTACCCACGTTCCTGCTAATGTCTCGGTAAACTCACACAACCAGAGCAGAAACAAATCGTTTAAGTTACACTTGAAAACTCGCTGTTTAAGGAGCTTTGGCTAAATCAAAAGCTTCAGCTTGAATTCATTCAAAGGTTCCCAGAAACCTCCCTCACTCAGCTAATGTTAGCATGTGTTAGCTTAGCCCAGCTAGCCTTTAAACTAAATGTTTTTTTCCGGCGTCGCTTTAACGTCAAAAATCACCTTTACAGATTTAACCTCCGCCCGCGCAGCTCCTTTGTTAAACCGCGGTGAGAGGAGCCTCGGATAAACGTTTTTAACATAAATATGGAACTCACCTCCTCTCGGCTCACACCGCTCATGAAGTTTCCGGAAACACTCCGCTGTGGCGCCGGCTGAAGCTTTAACGACCTCTGCCCTCCGCCGCCACCAGGAGGCCAGGAGGAGAACTGCAGCTACCTGTGAGCTTATTACAATTCATTAAATCTAAACTAAAATCAGAATCAGAATACTTTATTAATCCCTAAGGAAATTACGTGGGTCACAGTTGCAGTAACAGACTAAACTATTTAAATAATACATGTTACAGAGTTTACAACTCAGAATCAGAATCAGAATCGTGTTTATTGGCCATGCGCAGACACATACAAGGAATTTGGTTCCGGTAGATGGTGACTCTCAAGTACAACAATGTAAAAAACACACACACACACACACACACACACACACACACACACACACACACACACGTGTCTATATATACATTAAACATGCATACATATACATACACAAAGCTGTATAAACCAACTATAAATAAACAATCTAAACTTATATACATAGAATACAGGATGACAGAAATGAAATGAGGTGGAATGAATACTACAGAATGTACATAAGGAGCAGGTGCAGTCTGGCAGTGGGAGCAGTGTGACAGGTCAACTGTTTAGGAGGGAGATGGCGAGGGGAAAGAAACTGTTCCTGTGTCGGGTGGTCCTGGTCTGCAGGCTTCTGTACCGTCTGCCAGAGGGCAGCAGGTCAAAGAGTCTGTGTCCAGGGTGTGAGGGGTCTGTGATGATTCCTGCCCGTTTCCTGGTTCTTGAGAGGTACAGATCCTGGATGGAGGGCAGGGGGGCACCGATGATCTTCTCTGCTGCCCGTACAGTCCGCTGCAGTCTGCTCCTGTCCTGTTTGGTGGCTGCACCATACCAGACTGTGATGGAGGAGCACAGGACAGACTCAATGACTGCAGTGTAGAACTGGATCAGCAGCTCCTGTGGAAGACTCTACTTCCCCAGTTGTCTCAGGAAGTACATCCTCTGCTGGGTCTTTCTGAGGATGGCGTTGATGTTGGTCTCCCACTTCAGGTCCTGGGAGATGGTGGTACCCAGGAACTTGAAAATCTCCACAGTGGACACCGGGCTGACTGATATGGTGAGGGGGGGCAGAGTTGAGGGATGTCTCCTGAAGTCCACTGTCATCTCTACAGTTTTAAGAGTGTTCAGCTCCAGATTGTGCTGACTGCACCAGAGTACCAGCCGCTCAACTTCCTGTCGGTATGTAGACTCATCACCATCCTGAATGAGGCCAATGACGGTGGTGTCATCTGCAAACTTTAGGAGTTTAACAGCCGAGTTCTTGGAGGTGCAGTCATTAGTGTAGAGGGAGAACAGTAGTGGTGAGAGGACACATCCTTGAGGGGCACCAATACTGAGGGACCGAGTTTCAGAGGTGATCTCCCCCAGCCTCACTTGTTGCTTTCTGTCTGTTAGGAAGCTGGTGATCCACTGACAGGAAGCTGGTGATCCACTGACAGGAAGCTGGTGATCCACTGAGCTGGGAGAGTTTGGAAGAGAGAAGTTCAGGCACGATGGTGTTAAAAGCCGAACTAAAGTCCACAAACAGGACCCTGGCATAAGTTCCCGGGCGGTCGAGGTGTTGCAGGATGTAATGCAGCCCCATGTTCACTGCATTATATAAGAAATAGTACTAATGTATACAAATAGCTCAATTTAGATATCAAGAATATTACAGAGGTGAGAATATTAGAGGGGTGGAATATATATGGTTGACATTTGACTCTAACCTGTGAACATTTTCTATTTCAAGTACCTCGGGCTGTGGGTGGACAACAAACTGGACTGGTCATGCAACACAGAGCACCTGTATAAAAAAGGCCAAAGCCGACTGTACTTCCTCAGGAGGCTGAGGTCTTTCAACATCTGCAGGAAGCCCCTGAGGATGTTTTACCAGTCAGTGGTTGCAGGAGTACTTTTCTATGCTGTGGTGTGCTGGGGGAGCAGCACAGCAAAGAAGGATCATCCAGGCTGGAAAAACTGATCAGGAAGGCTGGCTCTGTGGTCGGCATGAAGCTGGACACTCTGGTGACAGTGGCAGAGAAAAGGACACTAAAAAAAACTGCTGGACATTATGGACAATGC
Source organism: Oreochromis aureus (assembly GCF_013358895.1). Classification (NCBI taxonomy): domain Eukaryota; kingdom Metazoa; phylum Chordata; class Actinopteri; order Cichliformes; family Cichlidae; genus Oreochromis; species Oreochromis aureus. Next base: position 42,111,084 of record NC_052947.1, read on the forward strand.
TGGGCATCCTCTGCACACGGCCATAAACAACCAGAGGAGTCTGTTCAGTGACAGGTTGCTTCTTCCAAAGATAAGAACCAACAGACTTAAAAACTCCTTTGTCCCACACGCCATCAGACTGTTTAACTCCTCTCTGGAGGGGAGACAGGGTGACAAAGGAGGGGGGGACAACTAAGCTGTAGTGCCTCTTCACTTCACTGTGCAATACAAAAGTATTGCACAGTGAAGTGTTAATATCCAACGGTGCAATAGACTCATAATACTTGAAATGTGCAATTCCCTTGTATTCTTATTCCTATTTATTCTATTTATCCTTTTGTATTCTCTGTATTTATATATGTGTATATATGGTATATTTCTGCTCACATTCTGTAACTTCTGTCGGTGCAGTGCTATTGGAAACCGAATTTCCCGGAGGAACCCACCCGAGGGATTAATAAAGTTTTATGTAATCTAATCTAATCTAATCTAATCTAATCTAATCTAATCTAATCTATTCTATTTTACTGTTTTACAGTGTGTTAGATGGAGGAGTTGTACAGGAAGTTGTACACAGGCAGGAATGATTTCCTGTGTCGTTCACTGGTGCTTTTTGGTAATCTCAGTCTCTCACTGAACTTGCTCCTGTGACTAGCCAGCACGTCATGGAGTGGGTGGGAGGTATTATCCAACATTGTCCCTATCTTGGACAACATCTGGCTCTCAGACACCACCCTAAGGGAGTCCAGCTCCATCCCCACAACATCACTGGCCTTGTGATCAGTTTATTGGCATCTGTTGGCATCAGTGACCCTCAACCTGCTGCCCCAGCATGCAACAGGAAAAGCAAAAGCTGAGACATCCAAGTGCTCACTGAAATAAATTGTTAGAAATAAAAAAAACAGCCCTCAGAGGTGTCTGCACAGGCCAAACTATTCCATCTTCCAGGGCAGCACTTATTTTCAGTCAGATAAAAAAACAATGCAAAAAAAATCTGAAGTTTTCTTAATTTTGCATTTTCAATTTCAGTCAATTAAAAAAATTGTCAGATATTTTTTGTTTGGATCTAAATCTAGTTCTAAAATTATTATTAATCAGATTTTGCTTCCTGTATACTTATTGTTTCATATAAAACCTCAAATGTCTGTTTTTTATGAGTACATATATATATGTATCTATCTATATATATATATATAGATAGATACATATGACCCCAGTTATTAAAAGATGTACATTAAAGTCTCTCTTGTCCTGTATTTCTTCTCGCTGGATGCTGGATCATTTCCCGTCCGTCCGGAGGTGTGTCCCCTCCTGGCTTCCATACATCCCGATGTTTTTACCACCTGATGCCGGCTAGCAGGCTAACAGCTAGCAGCGACCGCAGGTCTGAGGCAGCGGGACAGCGACTCGGTGTCAGCGGACCCTGATAGCATCCACCTCCTCCCGAGACCCCCCTCCGCCCCCATCTGTGCGCTTTGGACCATTCTCCGCACTCCGCTTTTATCTGTGCGACTTTTGCCCCGTGTATCCGCTCGCCTGTTAGCTGATAGCGGTCGTAAAGCGGCTCCTCTCCGCGGAGCGGCGGACAGCAGCGGGATGAGCCATGGCGTCGGTCCGGGTGGCTGTGCGGGTCCGGCCCATGAACAGGCGGTGAGTGACTTTAAGTTTACCACGGTTCATGTTCACGGCTGACATCATCGCCTCACCTGTGTGTACCTGAGAACTTCCGCGGGCTCACCTTGAGAAGTCTGCAGGGATCGGGGGGAGGCCCTCAGGGGCCCCAGGTTTACCCTACCTACAGCACAGCCGTCCCCGTCTCTGAAGTCAGGGTTAAAATGTGGTCTGGTTTCATTTGATTGTGTTTTATTCCGGGGACAGTCTGAGTATCAGGAGGTTTTTGATGTTTGAGGCCCAGTTTGGTGTATTATGATCACTGAAGCCTCCTCAGGACGTCAGACCGATCTCAGCAAAGTGCAGTTTTGATTATTGTTGTCTTTGTTTGTTGTTCCAGCTGGTTTTATTCGTCTTTGGTGGACACGATAACCTAGATCCTGACTCTTTGTGTTATGAGTCAGAGTTATTCTGATTATGGGGATTACGAGCAGACCCTCCTCTGCAGGTTTGTGCTGACAGATTTGATCAAACTGGAGGCCAAACAGAGGTTTCCTCTATGTTTTTATATTTTAGGTCAGCGTTGCTTTACTTCTTTCCTAAAGTATAGATATCATTTTTATTTAGTTCCCACAGCAGCTTGGTTCATGTCAGGTGGCTGTTTTTAGTCGTAGCTGTGACCGTGAGGACTCAGCCCGCCTGCTGACATTTTATTTTTGCCTCAGTCAGATTTAATAACCCGGATATCGACTCTCTGGCAGGCCGTCATTGTTCCAGCTTCATATTTTAAGTCTGCAGCTTTGCATGATTTTTGTGTGGGGCTGAAGGGCGGTGCAGCAGGGTGGGGTGAGAAAAATCCACACCTGTCAGATTCCTCATTGAAAGATTACAAAGACACACAGGGCGTCTCTAATGTACGGAGGCCCAGAGGCGCCAAACTGACTGTCCTTTGTTGGAATATTCTCACGCATCCTTTCAGAGCAGAGTCGTTTAGAAACAGGAAGTGATGTCATCAGTCTCCAGAGAATTTGTCATTCAAAACAAAAATGTCCACCTTCACTGTGAACTGAAGTGTTGTGTTTGAATCACCTCCAGGCATAAATATTTCAGTCAGTGTGTGTGGATATAAAATCGCTGTCGAGCTTTAAACTCATGATTTGTGGTTTTGCTGACGGGCGTCTGAGAAACCTGACATGACACACACAAATGTGTGAACCTGGACTGTGTGCTGGTGTCTCTGACCTCATGACCACGTACACATTATTAACGTGTTTACCTGAATCGTAACTACGTGAGACTGTGAACGTGTTATTTGGTGCTCGGAGGATAAAGATGCGTTTTAGTTCCAAAGGTTAGAAATAACCAGAGAAGCGCATGCTGTGGAACGCAGCACAGACTCACAGCTTTCATATTTCCAGCTCGTTCGTGTGTTAGAGGGCGTTTCTAACGTGGCATTCATACCTGAGCGTGGTGTATCCGCAGAAACCCGCTCTGTCCCCGAGCTGCTCGTCTTCTGGAACAGCAGCAACAGTATTAATAATAAGCCTTTATTGTTAACGTACGGAAGATTCTGGGAGCCATTCTGTCCAATGGAAACATTTGGTGGATGTGACGCGTTCACTTTGACAGGCCTGCTCCACCTGTCTGAGGGCAGCAGGGTGAACGTGTGCAAGCCTGGTTCTGCAGTGCAGGTTTCCAGGTGTTTGTGAAAGGACGACCTTGACGTTAATGTCGGGGGTCCTCGGGGGCCCGCAGCAGGTTACGGCCCTGCTGCTCGTCCTGTTTATTTCACTGCTTCAGCTCCAGGCTGGAAGCTTAAACTCAGAGTTCAAGCCAATAATCAGATTTCTGATCTACGTGCAGTTTAACAAGTCTTTATTCATGTACGCAGCGCCAAGTGTGGAATTACATTTCTGAGCGGAGTTAGTTGTGCTTCCTGCTGTAGCATGGATCTGTGCGCTGTCAGTCTGAGATTACAGCAGAAATGAGAGATTATTGTTCTCCTAAGAATGAACCAACATCCTGAACTTTTTACTAATGTGAGCATTTCAAAATAAAATCTGTGTGAGAGCACAAGGTGGACCGGAGCGTTCACACAGAGGAAAGAAGCAGCCGGCACGTTCACGGGGAAAAAGAAAGCTTCATCCGTGTGAAGTAACCACCGCGCAGGTTAATCACACGTTTCACAGTCTCATGATCCACTCCGCTGACCTTTGACCCTTTTTTTTTTTTTCTTTTTAGCTCCGGTCTGGTGTGTTTGTGTTAACTCGATCTCCGGTCATGTGACTGCTTCAGTGTGAGAGTAAACAGAGTTACACAACCTGCAGAGATAAAACACACCTGAGTGAGAAAACATCAGGACGTCGCAGTGTGCGTGTGTGTGTGTGGGAGTGTGTGACAGTGTGTGTGTGGTGTTTATCCACAGACCACAGAGAAGCTTCTGTGGTCATATCAGCAAAAAACAGCACAGAAAAAATGTAAATATCTTAAAGGTCTCGTACATATTCAGACTTATTTAAACAAACAAGCCCCTCCTCCTCTGTTGTTGTTGTTGTGGGTAAATGGCAGATTTTAAAGTGTTTCTAAGCGTTTCTTAGATTATCGGTTCAGTTTCTTCTTTCATGCCACCTGCTGCCCATGCAACACGCCTCAGCAGCTGCAGCTGGTGTTGCGGGTGCAGCTGGTTAGTGGTGGATGGTGTAAGAGGCCGACCTGGAGGAGATGATGTCATATACGAGTTCTCTAAGTCTGTTACTGGTTTTCATTGGTAACCTGCAGCTCACTGAAGCCTGGTTACGTCATTATCATCGGTCTGTATGCGGAGTATCATCTGTGTAACTATGGTAACAAACATCTGACAGCGTTGCCGTTGGCAGCGTTCTAACTGAAGGTAAAGGGTCGTCCCGCTCGCTCTTTGAAGCTTCGTGGTGTTTTTCAGGGAGAAGGATCTGATGGCAAAGTGCATCATCGAGATGGAAGGAACCAAAACCTCCATCACCAACCTGAAGGTAATGCTCTTATTTGTCAGAATGGCGGGAAAATGCGCTCACTACTCTGTTTGTAACCTCTGAGCTGTGATTGGTTCAGATCTCCGACGGCGTTCTCGGCGACTCGGTGAGGGAGCACACCAAAACCTTCACGTACGACTTCTCCTACGACTCGATGGACTGTAAGAGCGCCACTTTCATCTCTCAGGAAAAGGTGAGCGGGTCATGCTCGGCGGCCCGTCGTATTGACTCCGCCTCCGTGATGTCACAAAGAAGAAGATAACCTCATTTGTTCTCTTTTACTTGCAGGTTTTCAAAGATTTGGGCTCCGACGTGCTGAAGGCGGCGTTCGAGGGCTACAACGCCTGCGTCTTTGCCTACGGTCAGACGGGCTCTGGGAAGTCCTACACCATGATGGGAGCGCCGGTGAGACTGCCGATAGGACTATGGATCAGTCAGCTGACTCGGACCCGCCTTATCTCGTTTTAAATGATAACGAGGAAAAGCCGAGGTCACGAGTCCGAGTTCCTCAGACAGACTGAAACGCCGCCACACTTTGACGTTAATATTCCTGCGCTGAATTTTGCAAAGACTGCTACATTTTGCCAATGGTGGTTCACTCTTTGCAACATAGCACGCTGCTCTAAACAGCTTCTTCAGGACTTCTTCTTGTGCTTCGTTTATTTTTAGTATGTTTTTTGCAATTGCTGTTTGTTCTGGGAAAGATATTGCAGACTGAGCAATAATGCATTTCTTGCATTTCTGATGGGGTCTTTCTTAAAATTACTGGTCCCAGTAACAAAGGCGCTTGTCGACTCAGAAATTGAGGGAAACTCACGACACACCCGGCAGAACATGATGTTATTTAGCTCGTCATATTCCAGCCACATAAATTCTTTTGTCCATGAAACCAAAAAAGCTGAGCTTTCTTTTTGCCTCATAGTCTGATTTGTCATAACTTTTCCGTTTTGTGGTCGGCTTTTCTTTGGCTGCCCCTTCTTCACCCTGACTTGTCTTATTTGGCTCAGCAGAACTAAAATATATATCCTGCTGCTTTTACACAGGTACTTACATAACGGTCAGCGATTCTCTGCGCAATCAACCTCTCACATGTTTAAGCTTGCTGTGGGAGATTTCACTTGTCACGTTTGAATAGTAGCTAATGAGTGATAAGACGATGTCAGAGGAATTGGTGCGCAATTAATCTGTGACTCACCAATGAGTGCTGCCGCTCTCTACACACCGTTCACGCGATCGCAAAGTGAAAGTGAAGCAAAAAACAAGCGCAAATTCAAACGCGATTTCAATGTGTCACATATTGGCAGAGGCTCATTGATGCCAATGACATAATTACTCAGCTACATTTGTGAAAGAATGCGAAAGCATTGACACATATTTTCCCTTCCTATGATAGCCCGACGGGCAGGGCTGAGGTAGATTTTGCGAGCCCTGAGCTGGAATCATTCACATCGGCTGCTCACACCAACAGCACCTTCCTGAGTTACCTGAAAACACAGAGAGCAGGTCAGAAGGGTCAAAGGTCGCGCTCCGCCTCTTCTTAGGCAGCCTTATGTGAGCGATGGCGGCTGAGGCTCAGTCACTGCGACCCTCACCGGGTTATTCTCCACTTTAAACTAACTTCATGTATTTTACTCAAAAATACCTCGAATGCTGAAGTACCGGCTGAAGCTGGTGCTGATTGGCAGATTACTCAGTTATTTGCCGGCATCGACACTCTGCCGTTTCTTCGGGATGTTTGAGGAAAGCCATGCAGACGTGCTCCGTGGTTTCTACATGTTCAGTTTTTCTGTGGCGAGCTGAGCCGAAGCTTCAGAGTTGGTGTCAAACCCTCCGAGCGTGTTGTGACGGAGCACGACGATGGTGCAGATCAGGGGTGGGGAATCATGTGACTCAGGATCTAAAACCTGCAGGACACCGGCCCGAGGTCTGGAGTTCCCCACCCTGGTGTAGATGAAAGCTCAGCCCGCTGATCTGATGTGTGTCGTCTCGGTTTAGGGCGACGCCGGCCTGATCCCGAGGATCTGTGAGGGTTTGTTCAGTCGGATCTCGGAGGCCACTCGATGGGACGAAGCTTCGTTTCGCACAGAAGTCAGGTGAGAGTCCGGCTCCAGCACCCGAGGGTTCGAAACGCTGGAAAGACTGCTTTCACATTTGTGCTTGTGTCCTCAGCTACCTGGAGATCTACAACGAGAGGGTCAGAGACCTGCTGAGGAGGAAGTCCACTCAGACCTACAACCTGAGGGTCAGGGAGCATCCGAAAGGCGGGCCCTACGTGGAAGGTAAAACCGTTATGTCCGGTCCCCCCGATACGCTGACGCAGAGTTTGGTTCCCTTTGTCCACGATGATTCTTGAGGGGGTGGGGGAGGGGGTCAAGGTGTTAACCATCAGCCTCACTGCGTCCACGTCACACGGCCCGTGCTCGCTCTTCGCTTGGTCTGATCTTTGATACGATCGTCCTCTCTGAGCTCGGCGTGTTTTCCCTCCTGACCTCAGATCTGTCCAAACACCTGGTGCAGAACTACGGTGACGTGGAGGAGCTGATGGAGGCCGGAAACATCAACCGCACCACCGCCAGCACCGGCATGAACGACGTCAGCAGCCGCTCGCACGCCATCTTCACCATCAACTTCACACAGGTCAGCGACGGTCACGGCTTCCACGTCATCATAAAGAAGTATTAAAAACACAGCAGAGGAAGTGCTCAGCTGAGCGTTTATTATAATATTAATATTTTTACCAATAATCTGAGAGAAGTGACACGAAAACAAGCCGGCCACGAGCGAAACCCGAGAAGAACCACGAGAGTTCTGAAATGTTCTCCTTGCTTCAAAATGATGGCCGTGGATGTTGTGTAAACGTTCACGGATGATGATGATGATTGTTTGGTTTTGGTGCTCGATCCTTGTAGGCCAAGTTCGATGCCGAGATGCCCAGCGAAACCCTCAGTAAGATCCACCTGGTCGATCTGGCCGGCAGCGAGCGAGCCGACGCCACCGGAGCCACTGGTGTCCGACTGAAGGAGGGCGGGAACATCAACAAGTCGCTGGTCACCCTGGGCAACGTCATCTCTGCTTTAGGTCAGGAGCGGTTTGTCTTCAGGGGCGGGGTTAACCATTTTTAATCTTAGATTTTGTTTCTCTTGTGTCATCAGTGCTTCGGTTTTTATTTTCGGGGATGGAGTCAAAGTCGGGCGTCTCGTTAAAGCCCGCCCAATCGTTCCCCATCCTCATTCTGACTGACGGATGTTTCTCGTTCCAGCCGACATGTCGCAGGGCGGCGTGAACACCAACCTGAAGAAGAAGTCGGTGTTCGTTCCCTACAGAGACTCGGTGCTGACGTGGCTGCTGAAGGACAGCCTGGGCGGAAACTCCAAGACCATCATGATCGCCAGTGAGCAGAAAACATGAAATGAACGTATCCGAGTCAGAGAGTGCCCCGAGAAAACGCAATCTCCTTCTGTTTCAGCCATTTCTCCCGCCGACGTAAATTACGGCGAGACGCTCAGCACTTTGCGCTACGCCAACCGAGCCAAGAACATCATCAACAAACCCACCATCAACGAGGACGCCAATGTCAGGCTGATCCGAGAACTGCGGGCTGAAATCGCCCGGCTCAAAGCTCTGCTGGTCCAGGGCAACCAGGTAAGAACTACAAACATGGAGGTTGTTGTGCAGGACCACAGCGTCTTCCTCTGTGCCCTTTAAAGTGAGGCCACGTGTTGCCTGCGGCCTCGGGAACGGGAAACTGTCCGGTTCCCGAGGCCGCAGACTGAGCACGCTCAGTAGCTTGGCGGTTTCTGTTTGTCAGATCGCTCTGTTGGACTCGCCCACCGCTCTGAGCATGGAGGAGAAGCTGCACCAGAATGAAGCCCGGGTGAGTCTCACGCCGTCTGGCAGCTTGACCTCCGTTACGTTTACAGCTGGGAGCAGAAGCAGCTGACGCTCTGCTGTTTGCAGGTCTTGGAGCTGACTAAAGAGTGGACCAACAAATGGAACGAGACTCAAAACATCCTCAAGGTAGCAGCGAGCATTGACCCTCCTCGGAGCAGATGTTTGGTTTTTGTGGCTGAAGTTGTAAAATGTTGCAGGAGGAGACGCTCGCTCTGAGGAAAGAGGGCATCGGCGTGGTGCTGGACTCCGAGCTGCCTCATCTCATTGGCATCGACGACGACCTCCTCAGCACCGGCATCATCCTCTACCATTTAAAGGTCAGCGCTCCCGGACTCACCTTTAGATTAGTCATCATATTTAACCTCAGATTGCCTGTCAGGCTGCATCCACACACGGATACCTGCCAGTTACTAACATCCAATCACAATGCTTCGTGCATGGTCTGTTAGTACGATTAAACACAGGAGCCGTATTATTGGTCAGATAATCTCATTAAAATGCTCTAAACGGCTCAGGTGAGTTATAAAGGTGTTATGAAGGAGTGAAGACCAAACTGTTTGTGTATCACGCCGTAAACAGTCATGTGGGGCTGACTCACCGCTGCCCCCGCTGGACGTCAGGGGTGGGTGGAGTGACTGCATGTGTATCTGTCTCATTTCTGCAGGAGGGGCGGACCTACGTGGGCAGAGAGGACGCGTCCACAGAGCAGGACATCAGTGAGTCATAACTGTAATGATGGTGAGTGCAGAGGCTGATGGCGTTGCTGACGGTGTTCTCGTTCCTCCTGCAGTCCTGCACGGTCTGGACCTGGAGAGCGAGCACTGCATGTTTGAGAACCAGAACGGGACGGTGACTCTGGTGCCGCTCGCCGGAGCTCAGTGTTCGGTCAACGGAGTCCAGGTGACGGAGCCGTCGCAGCTGAACCAGGGTGAGGGCCGTCTCCTGCTTCCAGCTTTCCTCGGTGCTTCAGCTGGTCGCCTGTAGCGTGTTGCTCTGTCTAAACAGATTTTAAAGGGCTGAAGGTAATGGAGGGCGTTGCCACAGTAACGTGATGCTTCATCAGGTGTTCGCTGTGCACAGACAGACCAGTGTTAGGACACCTGGATCTCCATCCAGAGGCGACACACCTTTACCTGAGAGATGCTCTCCGTTCTGCCGCTCTGATTTGAATCGTCCGTTTCTTCGGGTTGTGGTTTTGTCTTCCAGGCGCCGTCATTCTGCTCGGCAGGACCAACATGTTTCGCTTCAACCATCCAAAGGAGGCGGCCAAGCTGCGGGAGAAACGAAAGGTGAGGGCGTGGCCTCAGGTTAGGTGTTGAAAGGTGTTTGAAGGTCTTTGGTGAACCTCACGAGGACACCGTCTGCCTGTTTCAGAGTGGCCTTCTCTCCACATTCAGCCTCTCCATGACCGATCTGTCCAAGTCCTGCGAGAACCTCTCCACTGTGATGCTCTACAACCCCGGGTGACTGAACACACACACACACACACACACACACACACACACACACACACACACACACACACACACAGAGGGGTGAACATCAGCTTGAACTTCTCGGCTCCATCAGGAGCTTCATGCAGTGGCTGCTGATGGAGCTCCTCTGTCATCAAACTGGTAAAATGATGATGTCACACACCAGCTGACCTTTAACCTGTCGGCTCGGAGAGCACAGGCTGTGATTTCCGATTGTGTGACTCTGCAAACACAGCAGTGACTGCACCGTGTGCACCTCCTCGCTCTGTGCTCCACACTGAGTGGGAGTCTGTGTGAAGCGGACGGCCTCCTGCCCCGCCTCCTCCTGATGGAGGAGCAGCCTCAGCCTCTCAGCTTCAAGGAGTCAAAGCAGAGCAGCTGCGTGCACGTACATGAGCGAAATAATCCGTCATTATTTCAGTACATGGAGTTAAATAAAATAATGACACCATCAGGAAGCTCTGCACGAAGCTTCGACCCGTTTCTCCATTATTCAGTCAAACTTCCAGTTTCCAGACCTCTCGCCGCCATCACCACACGGGCGCTGCTTTCACGCTGCCGTGTCCGAGCGTCAGGGGAAGTTTCTGAGCTGGTTTTTAGACACGAGCTGATGCACGGCGCTGTAACGCCGTACAGACTTCAAACAGTGTGAGAGCACTCAGACGACCACACGAGGTTTGATGAGTCAGCAGGTCATCGGCTGCTCCAGCAGTGAGTTCAGAGCTGCACATTAGCACAGCGTGCTTCATTTCGTCTTATTTTACTCACGTCGTACGATGATTAGAGTAATTAAACATTCAGGAACAGCTGAAGCGAGCTCAGCTCAGTCGGCCACACCTCTCCGAGCGTCTCTAACACAGAGACGTCCGCTGAGCTCGCCGCCCTCCACTGACATCCTTGCTCCGAGAGGCGTTTCCGCTACAGAGGTCTGATCGTTAACCCCGCGACGCACCGCAGACACCGACCAATCGTTCTCCTCGTTGCTGTGAATAATGGCTGAATATCGACATCCCGCTCTGTACAGTTTGTTACAGTCATTTTATATTTTAAGCAGCTCCAGCGGTTCCAGGAGGGAACGCCTGTTATTTCTAAGTAGTCTGAAGAGACGAAGTCACCTGACACACCTGAGGAGTAGCTAAAGGAGGGCAGGGAGTTTCCTGTCGTGCTGTGATTGAAGGATGTAACTGTGTCCCTGTCCCGTTGACAGTCTCTTCACTGAGAAGGGCCCCGTCTTCCTCAGGTAGACTCAGCCGTGCACTTCCTGTCTAACTGTCCCGTTTTGACCCAAAGACGTGTGTCGACTCGTCCCGTGCCTCCTCACCTCCACCCTCACTGTCTGCTTCATCCATGCTGTTTATTTGCTCACCAGCTTCCTGCTTCTGTCCCGCTGTGAGGTTAGACGTGTTGCTGCCTGCCGTCTCATCCCAAGCTGTTTGTCTGACGTGCTGCCGTCGCTCGCTCTGCTCGTCTGTGTGTGTTTGTGCGTTTTGGGCGCTCAGAGAAAGCTGACGGAGGTGTGTTGTTTCCTAGGTTGGAGTTTGAGCGACAGCAGCGAGAAGAGCTGGAGAAGCTGGAGATGAAGAGGTACGTGTCCGTCCACCTGAAGACCAGCTCTCTGATTGGTGGAGCTCGGGCACCTAAGGTGACGTTTGCTTTGTTTTGTTCCCGCAGGAGGCTGATCAAAGAGATGGAGGCCAAGCAGCAGAGCGAGAAGGCGGAGCTGGAACGCCTCCAGCAGGAGGTGGAGAGTCAGCGCAAGGAGTCCGAGGAGGTGCAGCAGCGGATCCTCCGCCAGGAGGAGAGCCTCCACCGCCGCAGCCAGGACATCGAGAGCCGGCTGCGAGACTTCCTGGCTGAGAAGGAGCGCTTCGAGGAGGAGAGGCGCTCCGAGATCAATGAGGTGGATCTCCAGCGGAGGCGACGGCGGAAGGAGCCGCAGGAGCGCGAGGCAGACCGTGCGGAGGAGCGGGATGAGCAGCAGCGGAGGCACCAGGAGGCGGCAGAGCAGACGGAGATCTACCGCGAGCTGGAGCGGCTGAAGAGGGAGCGCGAGGAGCAGCGGGTGCGTCTGGAGACGGAGCGGCGGCGGCTGGAGGAGCAGGAGCGCGAGCAGCTGAATCTGGTGGGGCGGCTGGAGGAGCAGCTGAGGGAGAAACACGAAGCCGCCACTGCCCTGCTGACCCGGGAGGATGCCTGCCGCCTGGAGGAAGAGCAGCGGGCGCTGGCAGAGATCAGAGAAGCCCTCCTCCGCGCCAAAGAGGCCGCCGAGCGGCCGGACGTGGAGGACGCTGGCGAGGAGGCGCGGGCCGCCCAGAGCCGCTACGCTGACTTCAAGGTGGCTCAGGTGAAGGAGCTGGGCCTGCTGGAGGAGGGGCTGCGGCAGCAGAGGGAGCGCCTGGAGAAGGAGGTTGCCGCAGAGCGCGGCGCCCTGCTGCTCCTCACCCACAGCCTGAGAGAGCGCCAGCAGCACCTGAAGGACACGCAGGAGAAGGGAGCGCAGGACGCCACCGCTGTCTGCCACGAGGAGCAGCTGCTCCGACAGGCGGAGCACAGGCTGCAGCTAAAGGAGCGACAGCTCGCCAACCTCGCTGACGGCCTCCTCCCCGCCCTCGCCGAGGAGAAGCAGAGAGCCTCGGAGCTGCTGGAGCGGAGCGGCAACGGGAACTGCGACCGACCTCCGGGGCTCGACAACACGCTGTTCCAGGTGGAGAAGGAGCTGGAGGACAAAGAGGAGAAGCTGAGCCTCCATTGGCACAGCGCCCGGCAGCTCCAGCAGCTCCAGGAGACCTACGAGTTCACGGCTAATGTGGCGCGGCAGGAGGAGAAGGTGAGGAGGAAGGAGAAGGAGATCCTGGAGTCAAAGGAGAAGCAGCAGAGGGAGGCGATGGAGCAGGCCGTGGCCCGGCTGGAGAGGAGGCACTCCGCCCTGAGGCGAAGCGTCTCCCTCGAGCCCGACTCCGAGGAGCAGAGAAGCAAGAGCTCCGTCGCCAGGACCCCGAGGACGGGGGCGGAGCTGGACCAGCAGAGGTTTCTATGGAAACGGATTCCAAAAGGAACCGGTTTAATCCAGAAGTTCCGCATTTTATTTATTTTTGCTGGGGCTTTTATTTTGAAGGCTCACTGTGTGTTTCGTGTCCAGAGTGCAGCGTGAGATCCAGAAGCTGCGGCAGCGGATCAGCGAGGGCGACGACACCAGCCGGACGCACTCCATCAGCAGCGACGAGCGGGCGGGTCAGACCCACATCCAGGGTCTGAACACGCTGCTGCCGCTGTCCGACGACAGGTACGCCACACCCAGCCCCGCCTCACTCTGCAGGGACCGCCTCCCCGTGTTCATTGTGTGTGTGTGTGTGTGTGTGTGTGTGTGCGGCCTGCAGGATAAACGCCTACATCGAAGAGGAAGTCCAGCGGCGGCTACGGAAGATGAACCTCCTGAACGGCAGCAGCATGGATCTGTCTCTGTCCACAGAATCGCTGCGAGTAAGAGCCGCATCGCACTCTTCATCACGGCCCACATTTAACCTGCCGCGCACCCGGGGCATCTCAGTCCGAGAACAGCGGTCGACACGTCCTCTGATTGGGTTGTTGGCACAAATCTGATCCAGTTCAATTTTATTTATACAACAGTCGCCTCGAGGCACTTCATCCCCCACAGCTGACACTCGTTTTCAGAGTAACCACTGACCTTCAGGCTGATTCATTCAGCTTTTATTCTGAAATTCTGATTGGCAGTGTTATTGATTAATTGTCAGGTTGATCAGAATTCAGCTTTAAAAAGGCCGAAAAGTTAAATGTTTTTAGTCCAGTGGCTTTATTGCCATTCCAACCATGTGCAGTGAGACGGCACGGTGAGGCGAAACCGCGATGCAGTAGTGTACACACTGCAACAATGACTCTGTGTGTGTGTGTGTGTGTGTGTGTGTGTGTGTGTGTGTGTGTGTTCCTGTCTAGCTGTCTTTGTGAGGACCGAAATCTGCATTTTACTGTACTTGTGAGAACCAGCAGTCACTTGTGAGGACACACAACCCAGTCCTCACATTTTTGAAGGCATTTAAAGGCATTTTTGAGGCTCCAAATGGGGTTTTAGTGTCAGGGTTACAATTAGGTTATGGTTAGGTTTAGGGTAAGGGTCAGGGCAGGGGTCAGCAACCTTTTACACCCAAAGAGCCACTTGGACCCGGTTTCCACGCAAAAGAAAACACTGGGAGCCGCAAATACTTTTTGACATCTAAAATGAAGATAACACTGTATATATTGTTTTTTACCTTTGTGCTTTGTGTGAACAACTAAGGTGTGCTGCTTATGAAATCCATGAAGTGCTACAGAGAAAATTACATTTTATTTACGTAATCAACACATTTTGAACTCTTAAAGAAATATAACAAAAGCAAAGACACCCAGCTGAACTAAAATGATCCAGCAAACAAAAACTGTTGTCAGCCGCCACCCTTATATCGCCTTTGGGCTGTTGGAGCCTTGACCTGACTCTTAAAAAATAATCGGAAAAAAGCTCTATGCTGCTGAAAAATGAAAAATAGATATTTGCAAAATTCTGCCTAAATATGTATTTTACCTGGTTAATGCGTCTTGGCGGGCGTGGTTTGCAGCGCCGCTGCAGGGGAGGCGGACGCACCTGAGCGACACCCGCAATCACGCCTCGCCGCCTTTACGTCTGCGCTATCTGTGCTGTTGTGTTGTTGGTGGTGTATGTTGGGCTGTGAGCTGAAAAGCTACAGCCGGCTGTATGCGTACAGCAACCGTGTGTGAAAAGTGCTCAATAAAGAGATGCTCAAAAGCATGCTCATGCAAACATCGTCGGGTCTGCCGTGATTTGTTTACAATGGGACTTCTGCTCCTGAACCTCTGCGCACAGAGTCCGCAAATCGGGCTATCTGAAGTCAGTTTACGCAGGACTGTAAGCTGTCATCTGTCAGGCGTGAGCGGTGTTTGTCTTTAACATAGTTCACGGAGAACAGCTGCCGACATAATGTGGATCCGAAGATCCATAATTGGCCTACCTGGGGTTGAAAGTCTCGATAAATGCACGGCGTTCAAGCGGGTACACGGCTTCCGCGAGTGTGACTCTTATTTTGAGCGATGAAAAATAATAGAATATAAATTTATTTTTATATTTCAATATCACAATAATCTTCCAATTTAGAACTACAAGTTAAAAAGAACTAACATAAATAAAATACACTTCAGCTAAATACTTCGCGTGGTTTGGGAAAATAAATGAGGAGCCACACTATAAGGACTAAAGAGCCGCATGCTGCCGACCCCTGGTCTAGGGAAACCATTATGTCAATGAGGGTCCTCACTAAGATAGCTGAACGGGGTTGTGTGTGTGTGTGTGTGTGTGTGTGTGTGTGTGTGTGTGTGTGTGTGTGTGTGTGTGTGTGTGTGTGTGTGTGTGTGTGTGTGTGTGTGTGTGTGTGTGTGTGTGTCACCCAGTCTCCAGGAGTCTGACGGTCTGTCGTGTGAATAAATATTGACGGATTATGTTGCTGCAGATTTTGTAGTAAAGTATTTGCTTCATGTTGTCGTCTCCAGTAAAGATCCGATGAATAAATCCAGGTTTTCTCTGTAGAACTGATGTTTAGCTCTTTAACCATGCAGGAGGAGGAGGAGGAGGAGGTTAGCGACTGTAGCTCTGTTAGATTGACAGATGAGGTAAGACCAGGATCCTCCAGCCTTCATTCCCACCATCAGACTTTTCCTGCTCTCTAATCTGCACGAGTCCCCAGATGTGCTTTGTTTTCCTCTCTCCCTGGGTTTCATTTGTCCTGGGTTTATTTAATCGGTCTCCCTTTTTCCTGTCATCATAAATAATGACTTTGAACGAACACGATGCTTTTTACTTTGTTCACATTATGTTTGGAGACACTGAAGTTTAGTTTTATTGTTTTCAGGAGGATGAAAAGCTCCCAAACATTAATCCAAGGAAGCTCAAGTATCAGGTAAGACCAGGATCGAACCCTGCCGCGTTATTAAGGCACGGTTCTTTATCTCTGCATCGTGTTCAAAATGTGCCTCATGCATGCCCTTAATTAAATCAGACTATCCTAACGTGATAAATATGCTTTTAATTTGAAAGGAAACAGAGAATGGGCTTTCTCTTTAAATGTTCAATGACAAACACGGAAGCTCCGAATGTTCCAGCTGCAGCGTTTAATCCAGAGGTTCAGCCGAGGGTTCGAGGGATTAGTTCTTATCCTTTTTAAACCCTGTCGTCAATCAGATTGGCTTAGTGAAATATAGAAGCTCACACGGTGTCGCCAATACTGGGCATATCCTCAGAGGTCGGTGTTCCCTGGAAGAATGATCCTTTCACTTTAACTCGAAACAGGCTTCATGTCGATACAGTTGACCCTCCAAGACACTTCAGATGCTAACCTGTAGTTCCGTTCATACTCACTATAAAAGATGGACAGAGACCACCTCGGCTAGTTTGTAACAGTTTTTAAATGAATTAATTAACATATTTATTTTTGAGCCTCAGACGGAGCATTTTTGCAGTTTCCATCTTGGTCTTTTGAAACCAGATGTGATGACTCGTAGGTTCACATCTGTCCGTCACAGTTTAGACCCGCCCTGAATCAGGCCTGACTGATTCTCAGCGTCTAAAACGAACCTTGTGTTTTATCCAAAAGGACCTGAAACCAGAAACTGAGGCGATAAAACCATACAAGTGTAGAAGATTCCAGCTAGAGGAGTCGCCCCCTGCTGGCCGCTTTAGCTTTGGCTTATGTGTCAGCTGGCTTTGCTGGCTAAAAGGTCTTTTAGAAGACTGTGTTGTGCATGTAGGAGTTGGTACCAGTTAAACCAGTTTCAGCTTAAACCTCAAAGGGAAACCCTGCAGCTGGTTTATCTTTTTTATTTTTGGAAGACCCAAGAACGGAAAGCTCACTCTCTGCTTTATGATGGTGGTCAGCCAAAGCATGGGAGGCAGAAATGATCAGAGTATCCAAACGTCTTTCCTTTCAAACTGTGCAAACTTGGGTAAAACAGTATTTGCAGATGATTTTAGTCAAAGCTGAGATGAGCTGACGACCTTTGCCTCTGGAAGTGAACTGTTTGCAAATGCTTTTTTACCTCTGTTTGAGCTTCAAAGCTCTCGGAAAGAAGTTTTCATGCACTTGTCAATTTAATTTGCATGACAAACCTTCACCTTATTGATTTTAAATCACTTACATCCCACCTGTGCACCTGGTGATTGGAGGAACTGTAATTCTCATTGGGGTGGATTATGAACTTCAGCATAATTCCTAGAGCCTCCACTTTAGTCACGGACTCGACTCCCCCCTTTGTGCACACAGAGAGCCAGAGGGTCTAGCTTCCAGCATTCCCTGGAGTTTGAGGCAGTCTGTCCTAATGTCCACAAAAACATGTCAGAGGAACCAGAATGTGGTCTCATACAGATTCAAAGAGAAGAAATGCAAGAATCTACAGAGGAAGTCTTCATTGAAAAAGTGGAAGTTCCTAAAAACAATGACCTCAGCAAAGGAGAAGTGGGCCGAGCAGTTTGTGACCTCAACTGTTTGAACTCTGAACACAAAATTGAGCAAGAAGTGCACCCAGAACAGCACAGCAACAAATCTGATGGAAGTGATTCCGCCTGCTGTGTTGACGATGATCGTGGTAAAAAGCAGGAGGTTCACGATGGACGCTCTTATTCTAACTCGGAGGAAAAGGTTGAATCCCAAACATGTGATTCAGGGAGAGCAGAAGAGACGAAACTGCCCACTGATCATTCCTCAAAGTCACGCAGCTTTAACAGTGGTTACATGAGTTCAATGATTCAGTGGTTACAAGTAAGTCAGCAGCAGATGATGGGATCCTTTATTGGTCAAACAAAACCAGAACTGCATGCAGAAGCAGAGAAAGTGACAGCCAATAAGAGCTTTGTCTTCGGCTACTTTGCTGACAAACTGTCCGAGGTGTATAAAGATGCTGGTAGAAAGCTTCAGGGCACACGGGACATCATTCGAAACGTTCAAGCAGGTGACATGAAGGTTGTCCTCTCTCAGTACGTGAGCACGATATCCAAAGAGCTGCCGCTGATTCATCAAACACGGCTTCACCAAGAGCCAAATCCTTCAATTGCAGCCGGGCACAAAGGCACTTCGGTAGGTCTGTCGAAGGATTGTGCGCTGAGGCTTCCACAGAATCATGGAGCTCCGCCGATCCCGAACATCTCTGGTTGGCCTGAAGGATCCGTGTCCTCTTCGAGAGTTAACAGTCCAGAAGTGTTTCATCAGAGGCTGGTCAAGCTTCCAGCTGTTTTGTCTGAGCTACAGACATTTTCATCCCAGAAGATCCTGGAAAAGTTGGAATCTCTGGCTCCTCGGGAGAGTTTTGGCAAGGTTTTGAGTCTGTTTTGGCTCAGAGCAGCTAACTGTAAGAAACCCATCCCAAAACCCGCCTGTCTGCTTTTGTCAGAGACGGACTTAATCATTCTCTCAGCGAGGACTGATTCTACAAACATGTTGACTATTTGTCACCGCTTTAAACTCCAAGAAATCCGGGAGGTCCAGATAAGTCTGGCAGGGCAGCACCTCCGCCTAACAGGCTGCACCGAAGACACCATCCTAGCTATCTTCACGTACAGCAAAGAGCTTACTCAGGACTTCTGCAGGGCTCTACTGAATGCTCTCTTTCCTGAGAAGATCCCTGAAGAGACTGAATGTCACCCATTGCTCTCTGGCGACCTAATGGCAATCTCTCTGGATTGGACTTCAAGAGTTCCTGATGTCATCCTTGACAGCGGGCTTCACATCACTTCCAGATTTAAGCGCGTCCTCGCCGACTTGCTCTACATCATCCACGGGAACATGGATGGTCCCGGCAAACCTTCACTTGCTAATGTCTGTCCCCTGCTCTACACCAGCGTCAAAGTCAAGAACTCTACCTGTGTGCACCGGGACACCATCTCCCAGTTCCTCCTGACGGACACCCACGTAGCTCTTCTCCAAGAGGATGGCGTCTTTCATCCAGTGCCGCGAGGATCCAGTCTGGTCCCCACCCACCCACAGTTTCAAGGAGTCAAACTCCGCAAGCGTTCTGACATCAGGTGCCTGCTCGTGAAGAAGACCGACACCTGCGTGGTGGTAGACTTTGTTTTTATGAAGCCCAAACCACAAACTGTGAAGAGAGAGGTGCAGTTCAGACGTGGCTCGGCTGACCTTCCTTCTGATCGAGGTCCGTGTGAATCCTGGAAATTATGCTTTGGCTGCTCCTCAGAAGCTCAGACCCTGATTAATCACCTGTGCATCTGAAGCCCAGCATTACCTGAACACCTGAATGAATGTAGTGTGCCTATCTTGTGTTTGTCCACAATCAGACACCTTGTTTATTTTAAGATGTTACATAAATTCTAATTAATAAATTAGACCATAAAAGGTGCCTCATCTTTAAGTATTTTTCTAATTTTTTAAAATAAAATTGTAAACTTTTTAACCTTTGATGTTACAGAAAACTAGCTGTTTATGTAATCGTCGAAATGATTTTCTTGTGATCAGTGTAGAGGACTGGTTTCCATGTTCATATTACTTCATGTGTAATTTCTTTGCAGAGACATGATGTTGGGATGCTGACAGAGTAATAAAGTTTTTGGTTTGATTTCTGATTTGTTTGGAGGTTTTTGGCTATAATGGGTTTGTAAATGAACAATTTTTGATTGTAATTTTCCGAGTCAGCCTTTTACCCTCCACTTCTTTTTTTTCCCTCTCTTTTTCAACGACTTCCTGTCCAGCACTTGGTGTCTCGTCCTCCTGGGACGAGCTGTGGCGGCGTCCAGGAGCCTGTTAAAATTAGCATTCCTCGTTACGTTCTCCGCGGACAGGGGAAGGATGAGCACTTTGAGTTTGAGGTGAAGGTGAGTCCAGTCACAGATTCTATCTAAATACATGTTAAAACTGAGATTTCATGCTTGCGTCTGCACTGCTTGTGCATTTTATTAGGTACACATGTACAGTGTCAGGTTCATGGTTTGACTGCTTAAACCCTGAAGCTGATTTCATCAGCTGTGACGACACGTAACCCTCACTCTGTGTTTATGAAGCAGGTCAGAACATTTATTGTCAAGAGTTCGTAGAACAACTTTCAAAAACCAGGACAGGTGTGTTCTGGTGAATCTGCGTTAGGGTTAGGGCTCACAGGGTGAACCTGGGCGACGGTCATGAGAAACTAAATGCTAAATAGACGGGTTCTTAATCAGCACTTTCCTACTCTGAGCACTCAAGGTGCTTTATATCATTTGCCTCAGTCGCACATGCACTTTGTTTTTGCCTTCTCTCTAACATTCACAGGAGGGCTCACATCTTCAAACCAACAAGTCTGAAATCCAGATGTGGTGCATTCGCATCAGTATGAAGTAAATAATGTGTCTCTGTCTGCTACCAAAACAAATACAAAAACAAAGTGACGTCGAAGACTCTGCCAAAGTCCACAATTTTTTCATTTCTTACTTTTAGTTTCTTTCTGAAATTTGAACTCTTGAAGAATTTGAGTTACATCTTTGACTTGAACGCGTCACTCTGTGCGTGTTCTGTGAATTACTGCGGTTGGCAACGATGCACGGGGGTAAACGGTTGCTTGTAGCACGTTTGTTAATAACTACATTTCTGATTAAAAGCTCAGCTGTTTACATGAAACCGTCGATTGATCGCAGTTTGCACAGCGCCATGGGCCAAAGTCGAGACGAGAGCCACCGCCGTGACTAAAGTTGCGTCCATGCTGGAAGCGATTCACGCCTTGCTCGTAGACGTTCCAGGGTCTGGTTGCCTTGGTAACCCTCTAACGTATTTACAGTGTCCTGCACTCTCATTGGTAGTTGCTTCAATCGCTCACCTCGAAGTTGAGCAGAGCTTCTCTCAGGTCACGCCCGCTTGGATCTGTTGCTGGCCTTCACTTAAAGTGGTGAAATAGCATTGACTTCCTGTGGTCTCCGCTCGCCGTGTGGCTGTGAAGCAGGGCGGATGCACTCTGTTTGCATCATCAGCCTGTTCCTGTGCGATCGGCGTCTTTGGCTCGTTTCTTAGATAAACGGGATGTGCAACTAGTTTCAGAGCCCTGTGATGGGCTGACGACCTGCTGTTGGGTTTCCAACCTTTCGCCCAGTTGTCGGTGGGGTTAGTCTCCCAGCAGACCCAGAGCTGGTTAAGCTGCCATTGAAAGATGTTAAAGTGACGGGGGTCTCAGACGAACACTGGAAGGTTTACTTTCTGTAGAAACGTTCCTCTGACAGACCCGTGCACTACTCCAACACATACAAGTCTCCTGCACTTTCTGACTCATGACCAACAAGTCAAGTAAACTGGTGGTTCATCTTCACTGGTATCCAGATGTGTCATTCTTGTAGAACAGGGATTAAACATCTGGCTGAGTAGATCAGCAAGCTCAGATTTGATGTCCATCATCTCGATGTTCATGTGCTTCTCTTTGGTCAGATCACTGTGATGGACGAGATGTGGACGGTGTTCAGACGCTACAGCCGCTTCCGGGAAATGCACAAGAGCCTGAAGTTAAAATATCCAGAGGTGAGACATGTCATCAGCTTTTAGAAGGTCAAAGCAGCAGAAATACGTTTCTGTGTTTGAGTCGGAAGAATGACGAGACGCCCAGAACGTTACCTAGACCACGGTTTGGGCTGTGAGTGCTGCGCTCAGACAGATCTAACTCCAAGTCGAAGCCCCAAAGCTTTCTCAAATCCTTTATCTCAGTTCAGCCTGTGTCTGCTTTAGCTCCTCCCACTTCAAGCCAGCTCTCAGTGACATCATCCAGATCCCAGAGTAGAAAAAAACTGTGTTTCAAGCAGCCTGAGCTTAGTGCACACTGAGTTAATCATCAGAAACTGTGACCACGATTAATGAGAAAAAACCTTCAGCTCTACAGCGTAGCCCACAGGACACTGATGGTACAGCAGTAGCAGATGACTCGTAACTTAATACTGTAACGCAGATCAATAAAGGATCATCTGAAAGTTGCTGGTTTGAGTCTTTGTGGTTAGGGACTCGTGCAGCAGCAGGAACACACCTGAAAGACCAAACTGTGCTCCACAGTCACCTGAACTCACCTGGTCTCGGTCCAGGTTCCTCTCAGCCTTACAGATTTGTCCGTCACAGAAACGTCCTGATGAAGAGGCTAGCTTATGCTTTTATACTCGGTGTTCTGGCACCAGGTGATCGTCTCTGAACTCTGTCTGTTTCAGCTCGCCGCTCTCGATTTCCCACCAAAGAAGCTGTTTGGAAACCGGGATGAGCGAATGGTCGCCGAGCGGCGGAACCACCTGGAGGTACGTGGAGGAATATTTGGGGCTGATTAAGTAGATTTCTGGGGAACCATGTTACAGTAATCTGAACGAGAGGTGACCAGGACGTGTGTGCTTTATTCTTTATTAATTTTTCACTTGAAGACTTCAAACGTAAAGTTTTTGAGTTTGAGCTGATTGGCTGTGGTCCGTGTGGGCGTGGCCTGTAGGCAGCATAGCATTAAAAGCATAACGAGGACAGGTATTCTCAGAGGAAGGAGAGGGAGTCAAGCAGCACTGATGATGGTGAGGAGGATAATGAGGACATCTGATAAGAGCCAGCTGCACTTAACCTGTGAGTGTTCTTAATGTTTTGGCTCACTAACACAGGCTACTTTCTTCTTCTGTGGTTCACTGCAGCGTTATCTGAGGAACTTGTTCCAGGTGATGCTGTCGTCCTCCAGCTCGCCCCTCCGAGCAGACGAAGACGGCCTTTTCCATCTGTCCAAACGAGACGTCTGCGACTTCTCCTCGTTCTTCAAGAAAGGCGTCTTCGAATACAGTAGCCATGGCACCGGCTGACCGCCGCGCCGCATCAGAGGGTGGCGGAAACCTCTGACAAACCAAAACATAAACAGAACTGCTCGGTGCCTTTTTCCCGGCGCCTTAGCGGGTCAGGAGCAGGAAAAACGTGCAGGTCAGCTTTTCCTCTCCGACTCCCTGCTGTCGTCAGACTCAACCAATCAGGTGCTGCTCAGCACAAGTGTTTGTCCAGAGGCAGGTGGGACTCTGCACGATCCCTGGTCTGTATGTAACGTGTTCAGTTGCTCGCGCTCAGTGGGTCTGAGCGTTTTTAGAATCACTTTATTAAACCTTCACTCGTTTCAGAAGAGCTGCTCCTCCTCTGTTTGTCACAGTGACGCTTTCTCTGGGTTTGCACTGCGATCATCAGGAGGTGGATCTCTGTATCGTTGAGTGCTGCGCTGTCACAACGCAACAGGTGAATGATCACACCTCAGTTAACAGTAGCCAGACTGAACCTGGACAGTTACTGTGAGGCGTCGACATCATATATATAATTCAATTCAGCTTTATTTACACAGCACCAAATCACAACAACAGTCGCCTCAAGGCGCTTTATACTGTAAGCTAGACCCTACAATAATACATACAGAGAAAAACCCAACAATCATATGACCCCCTATGAGCAGCACTTTGGAGACAGTGGGAAGGAAAAACTCCCTTTTAACAGGAAGAAACCTCCGGCAGAACCAGGCTCAGCGAGGGGCGGGGCCATCTGCTGTGATTGGTTGGGGTGAGAGAAGGAAGACAGGATAAAGACATGCTGTGGAAGAGAGACAGAGATTAATAACAGATATGATTCGATGCAGAGAGGTCTATTAACACATAGTGAGTGAAGAAGAAACACCCAGTGCATCATGGGAATCCCCCAGCAGCCTACACCTACTGCAGCATAACTAAGGCTACGTTCACACTGCAGGCGAAAGCGCATCAAATCCGATTTTTTTTGACCCTATGCGACCCATATCCGATCATGGTATGACAGTGTGAACGGCACAAATCCGATATTTTCAAATCCGATCTGGGTCACTTTCGTATGTGGTCCTGAATCCGATACATATCTGATGTTTTAGAAAGCGACTGCTGTGTGAACGGTCAAGTCGCATTAAATCCATCTTTTACGTCACTGACAAGACAGACGCCAATTATCAGCGCTGGAGAAGACATCGTGAACGCTTCCAGTGTAGATGTCAGTGAAACTGTTTGGAAGACAACGTTGGAGAAACGTGAACATTTTATTTGTACTGTATAATCTGCAGATTATCCTTTGAAGCACCGCTCCTCTAAAACAGCAGTAAGGATCATTATTAGGCCGTATGTAAATAACAAATTAACTTTATAACTTAAAGCAAAATTGGGAAATGTAAAGTCTGAAACAAGTCTTTATATTAAGGCCATCAGTCAAACAACAGTGTTTGGTCTGTGTCTAAACAGAGCGCGTTGTGTGTGACGTCTGCTTTTGCGCATGCGGGCCGCTTTGAGCGTTCACACTAGAGCACGTTTGCTGTAGAGATGGCACGATACCACTTTTTTATGTCCGATACCGATATCATAAATTTGGATATCTGTCGATACCGATATGAATCCGATATAGTGTGTTTTTTAATCAATAAAACTGTTTTTTAATATCTTGCTGCATTTTGTATAAGTTCATACTCCAGTTTAAATAAACAACAACACTAAAGCTATTCTGTTATACCTGTATGTAAAAAATACACTGCAGCCAAAATATTTCATAGTTCAGCAACACTGATCAATCTAATAAACTTAAACCTGCTCCATCCTCCCTATTCTGGTATTTTAAAGAGTACTTAGCAGAAATATTAAGCAACCTAACTAATAGGGTTGCAAACTCCCAGCAAAAAAAAATAGGGAACCCCCCCCACCCTCCACCTCATGATGCTTAATCGACGTAATCAACTTTAATTTGATGCAGGGTGAAAAAAAAAAATGCACAGAATTAAATTATTTTTCAAGAATAATTAAATAGATTCAACATCTTTCTTCAACAGAATTGCAGACTGCACAGATGGTATCTTCTCAAAGGAAAAAGTACTATAGCTTACTAGGGTATATTAGACTTAACAGTTACTATATACAGTAATGGACTTCTATACATTTTACATCAGATTAAAACTTTGGGTGTAAGATTCAGATAATTATTTATTAAAAGCGAGACATTTTAAATGAGAATAAGAAAGAAAAGTATGTCTTTGTGCCCCCTTTTCCCTGTTCATGCCCTATCGGCCCCCCTGGCTACACTTTGCTAGATCCGCCCCTGCACAGTTACCAGCCGTCAGCTACGTAGAAAAGGATCCTGGTGTAGAAAGTAATATTAAATACATTCTAACAATAGCTTATCAAGCTTAAACGTGCTGCTGTTGTTCAGCCGCTGGTTTCCTCTTTCTGGTGCAAAGTGGGCCAAAAACAAAGAAGAGAGACGGACTCGACAGAAAAGCCGATCAGCTGATCATTGATCAGTTTCATGATTGAAGTAGCAGCAGGAGAGAGAGAGAGAGAGAGAGGCAGTCGCTCCATATATCGGTTGTTAAGCTTAACGTGGGAACGCTTTACAAACATTCAGAGATGAACTTACACACTTGCTTTACTTCTCTCTGGGATAACTTCCTCGGAGATGAAATGCTGGTTTGGTAGTGAGGCTACAAATACACACAGCCGCTCTATCACGTGACGCACACTGCTCCAACGTGCTACGGTTATGAGCCGAGTTACGCCGTGTCGCAAGTTTTGTGAGGTGTTTTTTTGATATTTAATGGATCGGATTACATTTTTTATTTCTCT
The DNA here is from genome assembly GCF_013358895.1 of Oreochromis aureus. Taxonomy (NCBI): domain Eukaryota; kingdom Metazoa; phylum Chordata; class Actinopteri; order Cichliformes; family Cichlidae; genus Oreochromis; species Oreochromis aureus. Next base: position 42,136,682 of record NC_052947.1, read on the forward strand.
CCGATATCCGATCCAGCAATTTAGATCAATATTGGACCGATACCGATACGTAATATCGGCTCGGTCCATCTCTAGTTTGCTGTTGCATTTTATTTGTAGTGTGAACAAGCAGACAAAAAAAATCGGATTTGATCAAAAAATCGGAATTGAGCATTAAGACCTGCAGTGTGAACGTAGACTTGGGGAGGATTCAGGGTCACCTGGTCCAGCCCTAACTATATGCTTTAGAAAAAAGGAAAGTTTGAAGCCTAATCTTGAAAGTAGAGATAGTGTCTGTCTCCTGAATCCAAACTGGAAGCTGGTTCCACAGAAGAGGGGCCTGAAAACTGAAGGCTCTGCCTCCCATTCTACTTTTAAATACTCTAGGAACAACAAGTAAGCCTGCAGTGCGAGAGCGAAGTGCTCTAATAGGGTGATATGGTACTACAAGGTCATTAAGATAAGATGGGGCCTGATTATTTAAGACCTTGTATGTGAGGAGCAGGATTTTGAATTCTGGATTTAACAGGAAGCCAATGAAGGGAAGCCAAAACAGGAGAAATCTGCTCTCTCTTTCTAGTCCCTGTCAGGACTCTTGCTGCAGCATTTTGGATCAGCTGAAGACTTTTCAGTGAGTTTTTAGGACATCCTGATAATAAAGAATTACAGTAGTCCAGCCTGGAAGTAATAAATGCATGAACTAGTTTTTCAGCATCACTCTGAGACAGGATATTTCTAACTTTAGAGATGTTGCACAAATGGAAGAAAGCAGTCTTACATATTTGTTTAATATGTGCATTGAAGGACATGTCCTGGTCAAAAAAATAAATAAAAACTATTAAAAACTACTTTTACAGAATGACTGGGAAAAACTTTAAAACTTCAACTTCTGGGCTTAAAATAAAAAGTGAATCACACAGTTTTACATCCTGATACACAAACTGGTTGCTCTGTGGATCATTTCCTCCTCCATGTTTAAATTGTATAAAAGCTTAGTTTTCATGATTAGGGGCGTGGCCTCTGACTGACAGGTGGAAGGTGACACCGATGGCTGTAGCTGCCAGCTTCACCTGAGCTGGACCTCTGGACGTGTTTGTGCTGTTGGGGTGTTTTTAGCTGCTGTGAGGTTACCGTAGTAGCAGACCAATTAAGAAGGCGCAGCTCCAGGTTTGGTTCTCAGTGAAGCAAAACCATAAAACAGTGACGGCGGCGTTTCTAATAACTGACTTTTCTACATTGACCATGTATTTAAATAAAAGCTGACATGTGAATCCTGTTGTTTCTCCTTTCCTTGTTGCCAGTCTCGTGTTTCACAGCTGCACATTCATCACATTCATGTTAAGCGTGCAGCGGTCGGTGCCCCACTCTGAATGAGTGAATCCCTGCTGTTTGTCTTTAAGTTAAAAGAACCAAACATTTCAGTGCAGACCAATAAAAATTCAAAATCCAACCAAAAGAAGCTTTATTTTGTTTGTTTTGGTAGATCAGCAGCAGCAGTGAGGTCTGTAAACAATAACAGTAGAAATATTCAGTCAAAATGATAAAGTTTCATTTTCTTTCCACATTATTGGAGAAGCTTCGTGGACCGATTCAGAGTCCGTTACATCTTCAGGAGGAAATGTGTTTTATTTTGAAAGAGTCTAACTTCTTTTCAAATCCGAGCTGCTGGAAGGTCGTGGAGGCCGGTCCCTCCAGGATCTGCTGCACAGGTTCAAGTCTTTGGGCCCTCCCTCTGCTCGTCGTACCCCTGCAGAGAAACGCTCGGTCAGTCACCATCTGAGCTGCTGACAGGTGAGCCATGCACCGCCCACTATCGCTCACCTTACGCTGCTGAGCCAGGTCCTCCTTTAAGGACGCGATGGTGTTGTGCTTCTGCTCCACGATGACCTACAAAGGTCAGACATGTGAGCGCTCGGATCTAATTGGATGTGGAGACGTTTATCTGCATGTCTTCCCGTTAACGATTGGCTTCCTGTAAACGTGCGAGCGCCATCTTTACCTCCAGCCTGCTGGCGGCGCTGGCTGCTGCCGTCGGGTCGGCGCTGGAGGCTGAGAGCGCAGCGCACAGCTGAGCCTCCTTCTTCTCCAAGGTTTCGGTTAGCGCCGCCAGCTTCCTCTCCAGCATCATCGCCTTCAGCTCGCTCCTCTGCTGCACGTCCATGATGGCGTCCCTCTGCTTCTTCAGCAGGTCGTCGCGTTCCTGCTGCACCTGCGGGACGCCGACATGGTCACAATCGTCAACATCATGGATGGAGGCAGGAGAGGAGATGATGCAGGCGGGTTACCTTCTCAGAGGCCTGCAGCAGCAGATCGTGCTCCAGTGTCAGATCTCTCAGTTCCCTCTCCATGACCTTCATCTCAGCCCGGCTCTCCTGTCAGCGATGACATCATCAGTTACATACAGTGGTATGCAAAGGTTTGGGCACCCCTGATCATTTTCATGATTTTTCTTCATAAATCATCGGTTGTTTGGATCAGCAATTTCATTTAAATGTCACACAGCAGACGAACAGGATGATGTTTGAGAGGTGAAATGAAGTTTACACAAAGTGAGCAACAGTTAATCGAAGTTAGGCAGGTGCAGAAATTTGGGCAGTCTTGTCGTTTGATTGATTCGATACCTTTAGCACTAATTATTGGAACAGAGAATTTGTTTGGTGAGCTCAGTGACCCTTGACCTACATACAGGTGAATCCAACAGAACGGGTATTTAAGGTGGCCAATTGCAAGTTTTTCTCCTCTTTGCGTCTGAAGAGAGGCAACATGGGAGCCTCAAACAGCCTCAAATGAGCTGAAAACAAAGACTGTTCAACATCATGGTTTAGGGGAAGGATACAGAACGCTATCTGAGAGATTTCAGCTGTCAGTTTCCACTGTGAGGAAACATCTTAGATAAGCCGAGATGAAGGATGGTGAGAACAGTCAGAGTCAACCCACAGAGCAGCTCCAAAGACCTATAACATCATCTGGCTGCAGATGGTGTCACTGTGCACAAAGAGATGCTGTATGGGGGAGTAATGCAGAAGCAGCCTGAGGTATGCTGAAGCACGATTGGACAAGCCAACTGCAATTTGGAATAAGCTGCTGTGGACTCCATCCATCCATCTTCTCCCGCTTTATCCAGGGCCGGGTCGCGGGGGCAGCAGCCTAAGCAGAGAAGCCCAGACCTCCCTCTCCCCAGCCACCTCCTCCAGCTTATCCGGGGGAACACCAAGGCGTTCCAGCCGAGAGATATAATCTCTCCAGCGTGTCCTGGGTCTGCCGACGCTGGAGACCCAGGACTGCTGTGGACTCATGAAACTAAAATTGAGCTTTCTGGACATAACAGGAGGCGGCGTGCATGGTGGAAACAGAACAAAGCAGGCCAAGAGAAACACTACCCACAGTACAATTTGGTGGCGGTCCCATCATGCTGTGGGGCCGTGGGCCCAGTGCTGGTACTGGGAATCTCATTAAAGTTGAGGGTCGCATGGATTCCAGTCAATGTGAGCAGATTCTTGAGAACAATGTTCCAGAATCAGTCACAAAGTTGAAGTTGTGCTGTTTCACTGAGTAAGTGGGTTAAAGGCAGAGAGCCAATTTCCTACAGGACTAATAAAGTATTTACTATCATTATTATTATTATTACTATTACAACGTTCTGGAACAGCCATCAGTCCCCAGACCTGAATATTATTGAAAATCTATGGTGTGACTTAAAGCGGGCTGTCCGTGCTCAGAAACCATCAAACCTGACCAAACTGGAGACGAACGGTCCAGAATACCTTCAACCAGAATCCAGACTCTCACTGGAAGTTACAGGAAGCCTTTAGAGGCTGTTAATGCTGCAAAGGTTGGATCTACTAAATACTGATGTCATTTTTCTGTTGGGGTGCCCAAATTTCTGCACCTGCCTAATTTAAATTAACTGTTGCACACTTTCTGTGAATCCTATAAACTTCATTTCACCTCTCAAACATTGTTCGTCTGCAATGTGACACACGCTTTGAGGTGAAGGGACCAGAGGCAGCAGCAGCCCAAGCCTCATAGTGCAGGAAGATGAGGTGAGGCGCACACTGAGGGCAGTGAACCCCAGGAAGGCCGCCGGACCAGATGGGGTAACCGCAAGGGTCCTAAAAGAGTGTGCAGACCAGCTGGCTGGGGTCTTCACTAAGATCTTCAACACTTCACTGTCCCAGTCCTGCATCCCGCCGTGCCTAAAGTCAGCCACAATTGTCCCACTGCCAAAGCGTACTAACATTAGCAGCCTCAACGACTACTGACCAGTTGCTCTAACACCTGTTATAATGAAGTGCTTCGAGAAACTGGTCCGACGTCACATCATGTCCTGCCTGCCACCCACACTCGACCCGCTCCAGTTCGCATACAGAGCTAACAGATCAACTGAAGATGTCATTGCTACAACGCTCCACACCACCATCTCTCACCTGGAAGTGCAGGGCCGTTACGCCAGGCTGCTCTTTGTTGACTTTAGCTCTGCTTTCAATACGATACTCCCGGACAGACTAATAGTTAAACTGCTGGAAATCGGACTTCCATCTACCACCTGCCGCTGGATCAGAGACTTCCTCTCAGACCGTGTACAGAGAGTTAGAGTGGGGCCTCATCTTTCCTCAGCCCTCAGCCTCAACACCGGCTCTCCACAAGGCTGTGTGCTGAGTCCCCTACTGTACACTCTGTACACACATGACTGTGTTAGTACCCACCCATCTACCCTTGCTGTGTAGATAACAACCTGGACCTCAATACCACCAAGATAAAAAGAGCTGGTAGTTGATTTCAGAAGGAGGAAGTCTGAGCTGCAGCCTGTCAGCATCAACGGAGAGTGTGTGGAAAGGGTCTCCAGTTTCAAGTTTCTGGGTGTGCACATAGACACAGACCTCCAATGGAGCCCAAACACCTCGACTGTTTTGAAGAAGGCCCAACAGCGTCTCCACTTTCTGAGAATCCTCAGAAAAATGGACCTGAAGAAGGAGCTGCTGACCGTCTTCTACCGCTGCTCCATTGAAAGTGTGCTGACATACTGCATCGGTGTGTGGTTCTCCAGCTGCACCACAGCACACAGAAAGGCACTTCAGAGGGTCATCAATATGGCCCAAAAGATCACTGGACATCCTCCTCCCTCCCTGAAGGACCTGTACAGCACTCGCTGTCTCCTGAGGGCGTGCAGCATCCTACGGGACGGTACACACCAGGACACCGGGTGTTTAAGCTGCTGCCGTCTGGCAGGAGGTTCAGGCTGCTGAGGTCCCGAACGAATAGACTCAAGGACAGATTTTACAACAGGGCAACAGCCCTGATCAGTGCAAACAGCTGACCTGACTGGCTACCTCCCGGGGGGGTAACAACGGTAAAAACAGTAACAATAATAATATTTATATTTATAACAAGGTGCAATAATAATTGATGTGCAACACAAATACACTTATTCTTCTTTTTTATTACTAAGTTAAATTACTGTGATGTGTCGTGTTGTGTTGTATGTAGTGCCGACGTAGGAGAGTTTTCCAATTTCATTGTACTATGTTGTGCAATGACAATAAAGAGTTATCTTATCTTATCTTATTTAAATGAAATTGCTGATCCAAACAACCAATAATTTATGAAAAGAAGCCTCCAGGTGGTTAAAGCTCCCACTCAGCTTTCATGTTCCTGATTCACCTGTCAGCTGAAAGTGGGAGGAGCTAAAGCAGCTTGTTTCAGAGGATGAGATAAAGAAGGATTAATCTGAGCTGTGACTGGAGGTTGTGGTCACATGATCTCCATTAAAGACATAAACGAATTAATCAGAATTTATGTCACAGGTCTCCCTCTGAATTAAATCCGCCATGAGCAGAAATATTGTTTTGTTATCCGGGTTCTGCTCTGATAAGGGCGAGCTTCCCGGGCCTCTGGAACTACTTCCACCGGCGAACTCGTAGCTAAGCGACAGTTGGGCCACGAGGGGCGTGAAGTCACGACCATGTGACCTGATGTTGGTTTCTCCCAATGAGCCACAAATGATAAAATTATTAACAGGAAACATGCTCTGCATCACCATTCTTGTAATGCTAGCAGCCTCAGGGGCAGGGGCGGGGCCTATCAATGCCATGGTGGAGGGAGGCGGAGCTTTTAGAAACGCACCAGCATCTGGACCTTGCAGCGGTTGTGCTCCTCCAGCCGACGGCGCAGCTCAGCCAGCTCCCGCTGGGCCTCCGGCAGAGCCTCCTTCAGGCTTCTGCTCTCCTCCTGAGCCTTGGAGAACTCTCGGGACACCTGAGCCTGCTGCTTCTGCGCCTCCGTGAGCTCCTCCTACCAAACACAGGAAACTCAGCGTGAAGACAGATGGCCACACCGATGGCAGGTCTTAGCTTTATCGAGCAGTGAGCCCCAAACAAAAAGCAGCATTATGGGAAATTTAGGATCCAGAATTTAACAGCAAGTTTCATTTCATTTCAATTTCTGCAGCAAACGTGTAAGAAGATATTTGACCTCATAAAGAACTTGCTCTAAAAAGATCTGATATATAACTCGGATCCCGAGCAGGAAGTGAGTCACACTGAGACAGCTTGGACAGAAGTTTCAGATCTGTAAAGATGTTCTGGTCAAACATCTCAGAAACGAGATCCTCATTCCTGCCCCATCTGCTGAAATGTGAGCGGCCCAACAGGTCGCACGAAGCAGATCGTTCTCGAAGAACTCTAAGCTCTTCTTCGGTACCCTAACCCTGCAGGCAGCTGTAAACTCTTTGAACTCTCCATCAGACCAGCTGTCGCCAACTTTCAGTCCTGTTCTTGTAAAAGTAAAAATGCTATTTCATGTCCAACTGTGTTACCTTTGACCTTTTCTGTAACCGTCAGGAAGCTGGAGAAGGACTGCTCTTCAAACAAACACAAAGTCTGTGAAAATTCAAAAGTTTCTAAATATTATTTTATGTGTAAAAACCTTGAATCTGTGTCCCTGTGCTCCACCCACCGCACGCCTCCTGAGTCACACCTTGAAGTCTCCGTCCCTGCTCACGGGTCTCACCTTGAGCATCCTCTGGTCTGCCAGCAGTCTCTCCCGAGTGGACGTGAAATGCTCCTCGACTCTCCGCAGACCTCGGTCGTGCTCCTCGATCAGAGCCGCCTCTCGACTCTTCATCCTCTCGTCGAGCTCGGCGACTGCCACCTGACGCTTGTTCTTCTCCTCCTGGATCATCATCTGCATCTTCTTATGATATTTCACCTCGATGTCTGTGCAGGGAGGGAAACGGCAGCAGAGGTTATGAAGGAAGATGAACGGAAAGGAAGAAGTGGGAAAAGAATAGGAAGGAACTAGGACACGTGGGGGAAAGGAAAGGAAACGAGGAGATCGGTGTCCCATTGCTGAAAGGTCACCTGATCGGCGCTGAGCTCACAGGTGTTCCTACCTCTGATCCTGCGCTCGTAGTGGTTGGTGAGCTCCATCAGCTCCGTCTGATGTTTCTGTCAAGGAGGAAGTGACATCACCAAGGTGTCCAGGTGTAAAAATCAAGTTAAATCGATTTACGGGCAGCGCCTCACCAGCTGCAGCGCTTTGATGTGGCTCTCGATGTGGAACTTCTTCTCTGTGAGCTCCGCCTGCAGACCCTGAACGTTCCTGTGGAGCGCTATCTCAGACTGCACGTGCTTCCTCTCGACCAGCGAGGACGCAGAGACGGCCTCCATCTTCAGCTCAGTGATGGCGTTGTGCTGCTCAGACAGGACGTGCTTAAGCTTCCGCTTATAGACCTGGACAGTGACCAAGGACAGGTCAGGACTAAGATTAGGTTGAGATAAAGTCAGGATTAGGGTACAGTAAACCTCCAGGATCGCGTGCGCAGCTCACTTCGATCTCGACTCGGTGGCGCTCCTCGGCCTCATCTCTCTCCCGGCTCCTGTTCCTCAGCTCGGCCTTCGTCTTGTCCAGGTTCCTCTTGGAGATCTCCCAGAAGGCCTGGATCTTGTCTCTCTCCAGCTGGAAGTAGCTCTTCTCCTCTTGCTCGCGGTCCAGCTCCTCCCGGAGCCGGATGATGTGGTCCTCCAGCTGGAGGTCAGACACACTCAGGTCACTGAAACGTAACGTTTAAAACTGCAGTTTGCAGGAAATACACAGAGCCTCAAACTTCAGCTGATTGTGGTGTTTCAGGTAAATGTATTTTCTCAGGCTGAGGTTACAGGTGTACCTAATGAAGTGGACAGTGTACTTGTTATTTTACGATCACAATCGGGCCTGTTATGTGTTGGACTGTGGGGCCGGGCCGGGCCGCGGACCCCCTGATGGACCCCCTCACACCTCCCACACATCTTGAGAGGCTAACGTTAGCACCGTTAGCAGCTCTGACCTGATCCTTAGACATGTCCTCCGTGGACAGACCGTCTACCACCGTGGAAGACTTCACATTCCCGCCCTTCTTCTTGCTTTTAGCCTTCGGCGGCTGAGGACAGAAGGGTAAGAGTTGCGTGACGTTCCGCTCAGGATAACAGTTACTGCCAGGCTAGGGCTAAGCTAACATGCTAACAACAACATGACTGAAAAAAACACCGGTTAAAGTAAAACTTTACTCACCATCGTGACACACTGCGCAGACTCACAGGGCTCCGGAAACTTTAATTATACTGACAGAAAACTACGGCTGGAGTTAAACACGTTAGCTGTTAGTTATCTGAGCCTCAGCTCCACTATCAACAAAACACGCTGTCATGGCAACGCAGGACCGTATCACGTGTGTGTGTGTGTGTGTGTGTGTGTGTGTGTGTACGGGTATCAACATCTTCGTGGGGACCAAAAATTCGAAGTTTACTATACTTGTGGGGACCAACAGCCCCAATTTTGAGACTCAAAATGTGGTTTTAGTGTCAGGGTTAGGGTTAGGCATTCATTTTAGATGGTTAGGGAAAGCTTTGTGTAAATTAGATGTCCCCACAAGACATGAATAACCCACGTGTGTGTGTGTTTTGTGCCTTGTACAGTTTTCTCTTATAAATTATATTTAAAGTCTTAAACTGATGCTTTTTTGCCCACAGCTGAACTGACGAGGCCGATGGTCATTAGGCCTCCGAGAGAAAATTCTAATTTGAGAACAAATTTTTATTTGAATCATTTGTAAGCAGAAAAAACTTGTGAGCTAAAGCATGAATATTTCTTGCTGATTTAGTTTATTATCAGCTGCATGAACATGTTTGCAAACACTGGAATATGTTTATTTGCTTTCCGAGGAGCAGTGATTCTGAAATAAACTGACATCAATTATTTAAAAATCACTTTTATAAATTCACACACAATATTAAAGATCTGCACCTGCTGTTCCAGCCTGTTCATCATCTTTTAAGACGTTTCGTACATAAATTGATTCAGCAAAGTAAAAATAATTAGACTGTATATAAAAGATGGAAGTGGCCTCTCCAGGGCGTGTGGGAGGGGCTCCTGTGTTCTGATTGAATAGAAGTCGCTGAGGAAAGAGCTGATCTCAGTAAACTGCTTCCTGATTGGTTCATGGTCTCAGTCACTGCCTTCATGTCTGACTGAATGAAAGTTCATTTTTGGAGGTGATGGTCCTTCGATAGCCGGAGAGGAGCAGGACGCAGGGGAGGAGTCTCAGTCAGACCCGCCCCTCACCCATGATAACTGGTTTAAAGAAGTCAGGAGGAGCTCTGGCAGCTGCTTCCTATCTGCAGAGGATTCTGGGTAAGGTAATACACGCAGGTGTCGGAGTCGTGTCCTTCAGGTTGGGGCCTGCACAGGTTGCTGTACAGAGGAGCAGCAGGTGCTGTGGAGGTGTTTGACTGGTCGCTGACCTCGGACCAGCAGTACGGGTTTTCCACCTTGGACTCGGGGGTTGGACCGGGCTCCACGTCAGCGTGTCCGATCTCCTCATAAACCACCTCGCTCAGCACCGCCCTCGTGTCCCTCGCTGCTTTCTCGGCCCTCCACAGTCTCAGAGTCAACATGGACAACAGCACCAGTGCAGCTCCTGCCAGCACGCCAACAGGAACTTTCCACAAGTCTGAGGGAGGAGCTGTGTCTGCACCTGCAGCCGGCACCTTCTGGTCAGGGTCGTCCTTTCTCCCTGTGACTGTTTGATCCACCATGCTGGGGTCTGTGGTCACATTCAGATAGGCTGTCTTCCTCTCATTGCACAGATACATCGAAGTATCAGACTCTACAACATTCCTGATAAGCAGCTCGTTGTTCTTACGGGAACCAAAGCGCTCCGAACTGCTGCTCACATGACCGTTACTGACGGTGAGAAGAGTCACCCGGGTGCCTCCTATAGCTCGGCTCCAGGTTACATCTCCCTGAGCATGAGGACAGGTGAGCACAGCGTCCGTGTGCTGCTGTGTGCTGACTGTGGGGATTCCTGCCAAATAAAAAGCAGAAATGATGATGTCACATGTCTGAATCTGTATCGGATGCTTCCTGATTCACACCACGCTGACCGGCCTTCCTTCCCTTCAGTTATTTTCATCTTTTAAACATTTAAAGGACATTTCCACTTTGTCTGTCTTTAGTCTGTTGTTTCCTGTTATGCTTTATTTAAATAAAAAAGTTGGAGCATCGGTTGTTGAGATTCAGGAGGCTGACGAACCAACAAACTGCTCTCTGACAGGAAGCAGCCTTCAGAGCTCCGTACGAACCTGATGGACGGCTCTGCGATGTGGTTTAAAATAAATGTCTTTACTTTAAATATAAATATTTGCATTTTATTAATTTTGCTTCTGAAGGTGACAGACTTGAGTTCTCTGCACTTGTTGACCTGATGATAAAAATTATGAATGCTTGTTTGATTTGTAATTTAAAGTTCAGTCTCCATGACTCTGCTGTGACACAGCTGCATTTGTCAGTCGTGCATGTCATGTATATATCAGGTGTATTAAAGGACCATCGGCAGACGTCCTCTGGCGCCCTTTCAGCACAGAGCTCATAGTAAAACCTACAACCTGAATTTATCTCCTATAATACGAAATGAAGTGTGTTTAGTTTGCTTTAATAAGTTTATGTGAATTGTGCCAGTGAAGTGATCCACAGTCAGAGTCAGCAGGATCGTGTAAGCTGGTCTCTCTTTGATGATGTCATTATGGTTCTGGGGTTAAAACCACCGTGAGCTGCAGCTCCTTCCAGGAGTGGAGGTGCACCCGGACTCGTGTCCCCAGTCTCCCAGTGCCTGTGGACATTGTCATGGTCATTATGGACAAACTGGGATTTGCATGTAAGTCCAGAAACAGAAGACCCCTCGGGTTCAGATCAGGCAGGCTCCGCCCACCTATGTCAATGCCCACCTGAGCGTTGAAGTCTCCCAGCAGAACGATGGAGTCCCACCCCACCAGGTGACACCACGTAGGTAATCTGAACTGCATTTGGTAAATAGCAGTCAGGACCCTGACCCAGAGCTGCAGGGAAGCAACTCTCTCATGGACTGAGGGGATACAGGAACACCAGCCCCCCGCCTCGTGCCCAGGGCGACTGCAGGAAATTGGTTCCATTGCCCAGCTGTATCTAGCTGTTATCTCTCAGCCACCTACAGTTGGGCCATGGGTGGAGCCCCACAGGAGGACTGACTCCATTGGCTCCTCTGCTCAGAGTCCTGCCCTGCAACCTGAACCCAGTAAGCAGTGGAAAAATGGACGGCTGGAGTTATGTTTCTTTTCATTTTTCTTTTTTAAATTAAAACCACTTCATCAGATGTTACAGCCTGGATGCTGAAGCCTTTTAAACCTGCATTCTTAGTACTGCCAGCAGGGGGCGACATCCTCTGGTCTGATAGATAGATAGTCTGAGAACAGGACAGTCCTGCTCTGCTGCTCTCTGAGCTTAGTCAGCACTTCCCCGATGAGTTTATGGTCTCAGCCGCTGCTTTCAGGTCTGTGTGAATAAAACATGAAGTTTATTTTGGAAGTTTTGGTCTCGTTTGAGTCGCAGGAAGCAGGCGAGGGTTCAGGGCATGGCTGTAAGTGTGGTTATGTATGTGTGCTTAGGCTCAGCGCTTGGTGCAGTGTCAGTTTCTCAGTCAGACTGACTCATGGTTAAAAACACAGCGAGCCCCACAGAGAGCACATGAACGGCAAATAAACTGAAACCTGTACGTGGATCAAACAGCTCCAGAAACAGCGTCTATACTTTCATATTCATTCAATAACACTGACTCTAGTTTCTGTCCTTTTGTTCTGCTTCATATAATCATCATATAACATAACAGCATTTATGTTTCTTAGATAACCAGAGGAAACAGAGAAGAGTGTTACATTGTTGCAGCTGTAATCGTTCTTACCTGCAGCGCTGTGACAGATGTGGACACACAGGAGAAAGCAGACGTAGAGCAGCATCTCTGCAGACGACGGCAGCGGCGTTTCTATGAAAGAGGAACTTCTGAGTGAGGATCGTGATGGGTGGGTACTTATGGCGCAGGCTGCCAACACTCGTTCCTAATTTGCTGAGATCACATAGAGTGATTTTTAAGAACAAAAATAATGTCTTTAAAACACTATTTTAAAAAATCTTCTCTAGTTATGTGCCAAACCTGTATTCAGGTATTAAAGTTCCTCATTTACATATTTTTTTATCATTTTAAGTTATTTCAAATGGGACCAGTTAAACAGCAGGTAGGCGGGACTCATCGCCCTGGCGCTCTCCACCCTGCAGCCGTGTCACTGCAGCGACCCTCATGACACCATTTTGTCTGGTCTTGAGGTTCTTGATTTGCAGATACAGTCAAAAGTTTCAGATCATTTGAAAAATGACAAAAAATCATATTTTGGTTGGTTGGATCTCAACAGGGTTGCAGAGCTGATCCAGGCAGGATGGATCCTCTTTAAACTCTGAGCAGATCTTTCTCCATCTCCTGCTGGCCAGGTCTGTCAGTGTGAGCCTCAGCTTCCTGTTCTCACTGACAGGAGTGATAGCAGTGCCACGTTCAGTCACTCGAACCACTTTTCTTCATCATTCAGTTTGGACTTCAGCAGCTCGCCTTCACCACGTCTACACGTCTGCGCTGAGCTGCTGCTGTGTGTGTGATATTTGAGTGAACATGACTTTGAGTGTTTCAATCCCACTTTAACCGTTTGGTTTCTCTCATGTTTCAGCCATGCGAACAGATGTGTCAGCTTTTATTTTTAGATTTCTAAAAGACAACTTCCTGTCAAAGACAAACTCTTACAACATCGTATTTGTCATCTGTACATCAGAGTTCATGTTTCTTGCCCCTAAAACATTTTATTTTCATTAAATATGGCGTCTACAGTCGGCTCCGAGGCTCTACGGTTGGTCCGTGCCGCTCGGTCGGCTGATCTTTGATAAATCTCCAAACGACACGGTGGCCGAGCCTCGCTTCGCCGGTTTGGCCTGAAAGGGAAAAAAACGCTGAAGTCATGGATCTAAAATCAGGTTTTTCTAAAACCAGAAGCTGTTTGTTAACAAACGGTGAGTATTCTGCCACGCTCACGTCCTAAAGATGGAGATCGTTCCACCGTGAACGCAGCAGAAACAGACTGAAGCGCACGGAGCGATCAGGTGTTCTCACCTGAGACTCGTGAGGCTTCCAGCCAATCATGTAGAGGATCTCAAAGGTGGCGGGGATGGAGCCGTCCTCACTGCCGTACATCTCTGAAACATTTCAGGCACATGAGAAAAACACAGTGACACATGAACCGCCACGCTGTGACTAAAGCTTCAGTCTGACGCGTCACTGATGAGCAAACAACAGCCGGCCAGCAAAGAACACGAGTGGAAAGCAGAAGTGTCAGAAACACAGTGTCTGCTCTGACTGGCTTTAGTGTTTATTCAACTATTGTTAATTACAAGGAAAATAACTGTTTGTTTGTTAGCGGAGACGCAGATTCCAACCCAGAAGCTTCTCACTTCAGTAGAACGCGGTGCTGCACGTGCTCGTGAGAACAACGTCAACCTCATTCAAACTGAGGCCACACCTCCACCTCTATGCTGATGACCCTCTGCTTACCTGTTACCTACACCGCTGCCTGTGCTCACCTAGCATCAGGTTAGGGTTTAAAGCAGGGATGTCCAACTCCAGGCCTCAAGGGCCGGTGTCCTGCAGGTTTTAGATCTCACCCTGGGTCAGCACACCTGAATCACATGATTGGTTCATTACCAGGCCTCTGGAGAACTTCAGGACATGCTGAGGAGGTCAGACATTTAAATCAGCTGTGATGGATCAAGGACACATCTAAACCCTGCAGGACACCGGCTCTCGAGGCCTGGAGTTGGACACCACTGGCTTAGGGTTCAAAGGGTCACACTCTGTGATCAGGTGTTCTTCATCCTCTGGCTGTTTTTGTTCTCAGGGGAAAGATTATTAAGCACCTTCATTATTTCAGCCCGACGACGTCTCCTCATCACTCCGGTTTGTACACGTGCAGCTTTTCTGGCTTCCTGCTCAGACGAGGTGAACGTGGAGTCGGTGAGCAGGCTGCACCAAGCTGTTGCTTTGGACCGATTCCCTTGCATGCACAGGGCAGTACGAACAAAATCGTCGAGTCCACACATTTTGTGAATCTGACGCTACTAATACTCATCAGTGTATCACATGTCATTTAGCACCAATCAGACAGCAGCTCAGACTCACCTTTGTAAATCGCTGCTGCTGCTAAGATGGTGTCTCTGTGCAGCAGCGACTTCCTGTTCCACGCACAGTTACTCTCACCCATACCTGCACGGGGTCAGAGCACATCACAAACACTGAACTTTTAAACTTTGACCTTTAATCTAAAGTTTCTTTAAACTGACACAGCCTCACGAATGACCTCAGAGCTGAAACTGGTTCCGAAATCAAACCGCAGTGAGGTCATCAAACTGTTTTAGAGAGTTTAAACAGCGAATCCTGAAATGCATCTTATTCAGGAGGAGCCTCTGCAGCTCAGTTTGAAGCCTGTTTGCAGGTAAATGAAAGGAGGAATAAAAACAGCACGTTCACTCCACGAGCCTCCATCCTGGGACTCGGTCACCTAAACCTCTGTGCTGACGACTCTGAGAGTCGCTCTGACCTACATAATCAAACTGAAGTCGTCATTTCTGGCTCTACACTCATTTATCAGGTGCAGATCCTCAGCGTGCAGTTCGCGTCCACGTCAAGACGACGACTGTACAGCCATGTTTGAATGTTTCAGGAGCGACATGAGTCAAACGAATGGTTCCCAGCTCGTACCTTGTAAATCCGTCATGACTTCCATGATTCCTGGATAATGAACCTGAATGTCATCGATGTCCTGGAACAAACAGGCGCAGGGGTCAGAGGTCACCGCGAGCTGATGTTAAACATTCTGCGTGTTTAACTAACTGCAGCCATGCTGACTCACCACAGTGAGCATGTTGAAGCCAGCTTGGCCCAGCAGGTTTCCCAGGTCGGTGACGGCGGTGTAGGGGGAGATGTGGGGCGAGAACCCGCCCTCCCGCTCCATCTCGGCCAGCTGCAGGGAACAGCGCAGCTCATAGAGCGTCTCGCCGCCCACCATCGCTCCGATGAACACCCCGTCCGGCTTCAGCACCTGGTGAATCTGAGAGGACGGCGCACAGTAAAACGTTAACGGGCGAGCTGCAGTCAGAACGATGGCACAGCGGTGAAAACCGTCGGTGATCATTATGCTATCGCAACAGGTTCATCTCACCTGTCTGAGAGCTCCAGGCAGGTCGTTGATCCAGTGCAGACTGAAAAACACAGACGTGACTTTCATGAAGCTCAGCTGCAGTTTTAATGAGCACACATGTTATTCATAACAAAGCCTCTCAGTCTAAACCGACTTTATTTCAAACATTTTAATTTTTTAAAATCACTCGTTGCATTTCTGGACATAGAAGTCTAACGACATGATTAACCTGCAACTTTTAGGTCATTATTATTTATTTACGATGTCCTCCAGTTCTATTAGCAACCATTTAAAAATATATAAGGAATTTAATCTGTTTAAACTGTGACTGAGATAATCAGCACAAATCACATGATTAATATATTTGACTTCATTTACATTAAACAGTGTAAAAAACCATAAACAGGAAGTTATTAAAAAGCTGTGAAATGAAGTGAAACAGGCGCAGAGACTCAGAATGAGCAGGTAAGACGGTAGAACGAGGTTCAAACTGAAAACAACCACAAAGACACACAAATTATAAAAAAGACACAAAAACAAGAAAACAGGAACCTGACATAAAACACTACTGTAGGAACCCATTAAAAAAGCTTGGACGCCATCTCGTGGCTGAAGTTGGTACTGCAGCAAACAGTCGGTCACTCACGAGCTGCAGTGAAACGAGCTCTGGTACTCACGCCAAGCTGCTCACCACCAGGTCGAAGGTGTTTTCTTTGAACGGCAGAAACTCCTCGTCAGCCAGGACGCAGTGAGTCGGGATCTCGCTCGGCCTCCTCCGTCTCTGATCAGAAAACAACATTCACATATGAAATCAGAGGAGTCTGCTTCAAACTCCTGCCCCCGTCTGTGATATCTGAGGACGAGTCTGAGGACCCACCAGAGACTGCTGGGAGACGTCTGTCAGGCAGAAACGCTCCACCACCTCCTGCAGGACACATCGTCGGCACAGAGGTCATCATAACAGCAGCGCACACAGACATGCAGCAAACATCTGAGCTCATGTAAATGGTAAATGGCCTGTATTTGTATAGCGCTTTACTCAGTCCCTAAGGACCCCAAAGTGCTTTACATATCCAGTCATCCACCCGTTCACACACACATTCACACACTGGTGATGGCAAGCTACGTTGTAGCCACAGCCACCCTGGGGCGCACTGACGGAGGCGAGGCTTTAACGTTCTGCTCATCTCCCGCTCTCTGGTTTTATGGTTTTTGACTCTGAGCAGCTTTGCATGATTCGCAGCTCAGAATAATCCGTCTTTTTCTGATTCTGTCTGAAATGTTTTAGCTCCTGTCTCCACTTTGTGCTGATTGACCGACTCTGGGAAGCCTACAGAGGGGCAGCACCCAGAGCCAGAGAGCTGTGCGTCTGTACCGGAGCTGTTATAGGTTCAATTTTATCTCATCATCATCTTCATCATCGTTTATTTATATGGCACTTTAAAAACACACAAGGCTGACCAAAGTGCTGAACAATAAAACATAATAGATACCATAAGAATAATAAATACAATAAAATAATAAACATAGCGAAAACAATAAAATGTAAGTAAATACAAGTCAGTCAACCACTGAGTCAAAAGCCAGTAAATAAAAATGCGTTTTCAATCTGGATTTAAAAACCAGCACTGATGTCGATTGCCTAATGTGAAGAGGAAGATTATTCCAAAGCTTAGGAGCCACAATAGAGGACGCTCGGTCTCCTCTCAGTTTCAACCGTGATTTGGGGACTGAGAGCAACAGCTGCTCAGCTGACCGGAGCGAACGAGTGGGGACATAGGGCTTCAGCAAATCAGACATATATGCAGGTGCCAGACCATTTAAAGATTAAAAAACCAATAAAAGAACTTTAAAATGAATCCTAAATTCAATTGGAAGCCAATGCAGGGAGGCCAGGACCGGAGTAATGTGCTCAAATTTCCTTTTACCAGATAAAAACCGTGCCGCAGCATTCTGTACTAGTTGCAAGCGTGTCAGAGTGCCCAGTCCAACTCCTATTAAAAGGGAGTTACAATAATCCAAGCGTGAGGTTATAAAAGCGCGGATAACAGTCTCCAAGTCACGCCTTGAAAGAAAAGGTTTAACCTTCGACAGACGCCTGAGGTGATCTCAGTTTTGAATTGTGTTCAGTTTTACTCTCAGTGTTTCTGTCACTGTGGTGTCGTCTCTGCAGCTGTCAAAGCTGCTGACTCTGAGTCTCATATTCACCTAAAAGCTCCTCAGACAGTCTGTGATCGCACAAATCCAAAACTATAAATAAGAGTTTCTCTATAACTTTATTTATTTTGGTTTTCCAACCTCACAAAAAGATTTCTGTTTTTTTATTCGATTGTTTTGGTGAACTACATACAGTTTGTGGAGATGACCATATAAGGAGATATGAATGACATCAGCTCGTCACCGAGGTAACAAAGACTCGTCTGAGGCCTTTTCTGCACACTGAGCTCGTGATTTTAGGTTTATCATGTTTAATATGAGCAACATTGTGAGGTCATAACAGCAACAGCAGAGCTTTAACCTGAGCTGTGCTCATCAGTTCATCTCTGATCAGGAAATCCGATCCGTCTGTAGCTGCTGAATACACGTGATGATGTCACAGTGGTGACCTCAGTCAGTGGGTGTTGCACACACACACACACACACACACACACACACACACACACACTGTACTTTGCTTAAATGCTCTGCGATGTGACTTCTTCCTCCGCCGATGTCCAGCGCCAGAGGAAACGTCCTGAGGAGACAGGAAGACAAACGGTGACTTTTTTTTATCCTGTCTTCCTTCTCTCACCCCAACCAGTCACAGCAGATGGCCCCGCCCCTCCCTGAGCCTGGTTCTGCCGGAGGTTTCTTCAGGGTCGTTACGCCAGGCTGCTCTTTGTTGACTTTAGCTCTGCTTTCAATACGATACTCCCGGACAGACTAATAGTTAAACTGCTGGAAATCGGACTTCCTTCTACCACCTGCCGCTGGATCAGAGACTTCCTCTCAGACCGTGTACAGAGAGTTAGAGTGGGGCCTCATCTTTCCTCAGCCTCAACACCGGCTCTCCACAAGGCTGTGAACTGAGTCCCCTACTGTACACTCTGTACACACATGACTGTGTCAGTACCCACCCAGACAACGCAGTCATCAAGTTTGCAGATGATACCACCGTGGTGGGGCTCATCTCTGGGGGAGACGAGACGGCGTACAGAGCTGAAGTTCAGAGGCTGTCAGATTGGTGTGTAGATAACAACCTGGACCTCAATACCACCAAGACAAAAGAACTGGTAGTTGATTTCAGAAGGAGGAAGTCTGAGCTGCAGCCTGTCAGCATCAACGGAGAGTGTGTGGAAAGGGTCTCCAGTTTCAAGTTTCTGGGTGTGCACATAGACACAGACCTCCAATGGAGCCCAAACACCTCGGCTGTTTTGAAGAAGGCCCAACAGCGTCTCCACTTTCTGAGAATCCTCAGAAAAATGGACCTGAAGAAGGAGCTGCTGACCGTCTTCTACCGCTGCTCCATTGAAAGTGTGCTGACATATTGCATCGGTGTGTGGTTCTCCAGCTGCACCACAGCACACAGAAAGGCACTCCAGAGGGTCATCAATATGGCCCAAAAGATCACTGGACATCTTCCTCCCTCCCTGAAGGACCTGTACAGCACTCGCTGTCTCCTGAGGGCGTGCAGCATCCTACGGGACGGTACACACCCAGGACACCGGGTGTTTAAGCTGCTGCCGTCTGGCAGGAGGTTCAGGCTGCTGAGGTCCCAATCAAATAGACTCAAGGACAGATTTTACAACAGGGCAATAGCCCTGATCAGTGCAAACAGCTGACCTGACTGGCTACCTCCCTGGGGGGTAACAACGGTAAAAACAGTAACAATAATAATATTTATATTTATAACAAGGTGCAATAATAATTGATGTGCAACACAAATACACTTATTCTTCTTTTTTATTACTAAGTTAAGTTCTTCCGGCGCCGCTCCGAGCTGGCAGCCAGTATCAGCAGCTCCGACCTGACCGAGTCCTTTTTTCTCTTTAATATATGTTTCTCTGTTGTTTTGTGTTTATTGTTTTTGTTTTTCTATTGTGGACTGCTGTCCCCCACGATGGAGCTCAGAAATCTATGGACGATGGTGTTCTTTATTACATTTTTTACGGCGTCTTTGTCCGGAGAGCGCGTGGAGGTCCGACTTCCCATTGTTTACAGCAGGGATCAGCTGTTAGCCCTCGGAGCCTCCGCTGCCCTGCCTACCGCCGAGCAAGCCAGCATCCCCCGCGAGGTGAGGAGGAAGAGACGCGGTACTCGGGCCGGGATCGGGCGTCGCAGTAAAGTTAGGAGGTACCGGCCTGCGATTCCATCTATTGTTATGGGGAATGTGAGATCTCTCCCCAATAAAGTAGACGAACTGGCGGCTCTTACCCGACATCAGAGGAGCTACAGGGAGTGCAGCCTGATGTGATTCACAGAGTCGTGGCTAACTGCACTAACTCCGGACTCACACATAAACATGGATGGTTTTCATCTGATCCGGGCCGACAGAACAACAGAGAGTGGTAAGAAGAGAGGAGGGGGTCGGCTGTGTTTGTGAACGATAGATGGTGTAACTCTGGGCATTTATCTATCAAAGAGACGCTATGCTGTAAGGACATTGAGCTGCTAGCGGTTAGCATGAGACCGTACTATCTACCGCGAGAGTTTACACACGTGATTATGATAGCTGTGTATGTCCCGCCCCCTGCTAGCGCTGCAGCAGCCTGTGAGGTCCTGCACACTGTAACCAGCAGACTCCAAACACAGCACCCTCAGGCCCTTTTCCTGATCTCTGGGGACTTTAATCACATCTCCCTGTCCTCCACTCTCCCCACCTTCACCCAGTATGTCACCTGCCACACCAGAGACAATAAAACATTGGACTTATTGTATGCTAACACCAAGGAGGCATACAGCTCATCACCTCTTCCTCCCCTGGGGTGCTCAGATCACAACCTGGTTCATCTCCAGCCTGTGTATAAACCTCTGGTACACAGAGAACCAGTAGTGAAACGCACAGTAAGGAAATGGTCGGCAGAGACTGAAGAGGCCCTGAGGGACTGTTTCCATTCTACTGTGTGGGACAACCTCTGCAGCCCCCTGGAGGATGACCTCAACAGCATCACAGACTGCATTACGGATTACATGAACTTCTGTGTGGACAACACCGCACCCATCAAAAGGTACGGTGTTTTCTAACAACAAGCCATGGATAAATGCTGAAATTAAGGCTCTCCTCAAGGAGAAGAAGAGAGTCTTTAGATCTGGAGACAAACAGGAGCTGAGAGTTGTCCAGAAGAAGCTGAAATGGAAGATAAGGCAAGGGAAGGAAAACTACAGGAGGAAGATGGAAGCAGCTGCAACAGGACAACATCAGAGGGGTTTGGAACAGCCTGAAGACAATCTCAGGACAAAAACCAACCCCCCAGGCTGCAGGAGACTTGGGGTGGGTGAATGACCTAAATAAATATTTTAATAGGTTTGATCAACCACCCACCCCTCCCACAGCATCGCCCCCCCTGCTGCAATCTCCTTCATCTTCAGGGACTGCCTGTCCTTCATCTCAGGACTTCACACCTCTCAGCTTCACACCTCCCAGCTCCCAGTCATTACACCCACCCCCGGCTTCTGTGGACTCCAACATACACCCCCCTCCCCCAAAATCCACTCTTTCTATCTCAGCACTTCAAGTGAGGAACGAGCTTCACAAGATCAAGGTGCAGAAGGCTGCAGGTCCAGATGGCGTCAGCTCCAGGCTCCTGAGATGCTGCGCAGATGAACTGTGTGGCATCCTAGGATATCTGTTCAACCTGAGCCTGTCACTGGGGAAAGTACCACAGCTGTGGAAGACCTCCTGTGTGGTACCGGTACCAAAGACCTCCCATCCCAAGGACCTCAGCAGCTACAGGCCGGTAGCCCTGACATCGCATCTGATGAAGACCCTCGAGAGGTTGGTTCTAAACCATCTGCGCCCCCTGGTGAGGTCTTCATTGGATCCGCTGCAGTTTGCTTACCAGCCTGGCATCGGGGTGGAGGATGCCATCATCTACCTCCTGCACCGAGCTCTGACTCACCTGGAGAAGCCTGGAAGCACTGTGAGGATCATGTTCTTTGATTTCTCCAGTGCTTTCAACACCATCCAGCCACGACTTCTGAGAGACAAGCTGGAGCTATCGGGAGTGGACCACCACATGTCCCAGTGGATACTGGACTACCTCACAGAACGTCCACAGTATGTGAGGTCACAGGGCTGTGTCTCTGATACGCTGGTCTGCAGTACGGGGCCCCACAGGAACTGTGCTGGCACCGTTCCTCTTCACCTCTACACTGCAGACTTCTCCATCAACTCCCACGCTGCCACCTACAGAAGTTCTCTGACGACTCTGCCATAGTCGGCCTCATCACAGGTGAGGATGACTCAGAGTACAGACAGTGGACTCTGGACTTTGTGGACTGGTGTCAGCAGAACCACCTGCTGATCAACGCCAGGAAAACAAAGGAGTTGGCGGTGGACTTCCGGAGACGCAGACCCACCACACTGACACCGGTGAACATCCAGGGAGTGGACATTGAGATAGTGGACTCTTATAGGTACCTGGGTGTTCACCTGAATAATAAACTGGACTGGAGCCACAACACTGATGCTCTTTACAGGAAGGGTCAGAGCAGACTCTACCTGCTGAGGCGGCTGAGGTCATTTGGAGTCCAGGGAGCGCTTTTAAAGACCTTCTATGACTCTGTGGTGGCATCTGTCATTTTTTACAGTGTGGTATGTTGGAGCAGCAGTTTATCGGCAGCTGAGAGGAAGAGGTTGGATAAACTCATCAGGAAGGCCAGCTCTGTTCTGGGATGCACCCTGGACCCAGTGCAGGTGGTGGGAGACAGAAGGACTCTGGCCAAAATAACATCTCTGATGGACAGAGTCTCCCACCCCATGCATGGAAATGTTGCTGAACTGCAGAGCTGCTTCAGTGACAGACTGCTGCATCCTAGATGCATGAAGGAGCGTTTCATGAGGTCCTTCCTCCCTGCAGCTGTCAGACTGTACAATCAGAACTGCTCCCAACAATCATAGATGTTTACATCTGTGCTGTAACTGCAATAAGTTAATTAACCGATTCGCACTACAACCTGGATTGCCTCTTATCTGTAGTTATTTATATTTAATTTAATAACTGTCCAGTACTCTGTTTATAGTAACCATTGTCCTTAATGTAAATATGTAAGAAAAATTGTGTATGTTTCTGTTCTGTGTCCTGTGTGCTGTTTGTTTGTATATGTGTCTTTTTGGCTGCTGTTACAACCAAATTTCCCCTTGTGGGACAATTAAAGGATTATTCTATTCTATTCTATTCTATTCTATTCTATTCTAAGTTTCTGTGATGTGTCGTGTTGTGTTTTACTTTCATTTCATTTTATATATACTTTGTATTTCATTGTACTATGTTGTGCAATGACAATAAAGAGTTATCTTATCTTCCTGTTAAAAGGGAGTTTTTCCTTCCCACTGTCACCAAAGTGCTTGCTCATAGGGGGTCATATGATTGTTGGGTTTTTCTCTGCATGTACTGTAGTAGGGTCTACCTTACAATATAAAGCACCTTGAGGCGACTGTTGTTGTGATCGTTGCAATAGAAACAAAACTGCATTGGAGTAATCTGGCTGTGTGAACGTTTCCTGGTCTTTGACCTCCTCAGATGATTTCTATGACTTTTGAAGCAGACGTGTCTCTCTGTGGTTAAACTGTGTGAAACGTGGGTCCAGCTGCCTCGTCATGAACTCACCGTGCGATGTCGTAAACCCGATCGGCCACTCGACTCCCGACCTGCAAACCAACAGCACAGGGCGTCTGATCAGTGAGGATGGGTCTGGTTGTTATAATGAAATCATTTTCCCCCTTTAGACAAAATCCACCAAAACAACAGGAACCACGTGTGATTCATTCAGTGAGGTCATCACTGATGGTGACGTCAAACCCAGCTGCAAATTCTGATCTCATTCTCTATGATGCAGATGTTTGATGAGGCTGAGGATGACCTGAAGATGGACACGAGTCCATCAGAGGGACCGCTCAGGGTCAGAGAGGCTGACCTGGTCTGAGCGTGTGCAGAGGAGGGCGGGTGGAGGATGAAGATGGAGCTGCAGGCAGGAGGAGAGGAGGACATTTTTGGTGCAGGTCAGTCAGGAATACTGATGTCATCAGTGATGATTTACGCTGGTGAGTAACACGTTTTTATAAACAATCCTTCAAATGAAGCGGGCTGCTCGGAGGTACCCAAGGCCTCATCCTCGCCATCCCGACCGGAAATGACATCATTAATTTCCTACGCATAACTACACGTGCGCAGAGCACACAGAAACTCTGTTGATAAATTGTTATTTCATTTTCTGTGGAAAAACAAAGTTCACCACGTCCGTAGATCTGTAGTTATGCACAATTATAACAATAGTGTCTTAAATTTGATAGATTTCAGTTCCCTAAATGATGCTTTCAAAAAAGTGGATTAAAAACATCCATGTGGACTTCCTCTCTCATCACGTCTTTTCACATTTGGGTGGCTTAGACTTACAATATTCAGAAAATCCCAAAGAAAGTCAAACTTTCATCAGCAGACTCTTTGATCTGTAAACTTCACTGTTCTCTACAAATAGTTTATATTTGGAACATCTGTAACATTCTTTACAAGATCAAATCGCTCTTCTTTGAAAACGGGTTTAATGATGGTATTCTTCAATAACACTGGCTCTTGTATAATTACTCAGCGTTCCTTCCAGGTATAACATCCCAGTATCCCCACACCTGTCCATGCTCCGCCCTGTCCTGACAGTCTCCTTCAGGTCAGATGTGTTTCTCCTCTTGTAGATTAGGTCCTTTTATCTCTGTTCCTCCTTCCGTTTCTTTTTATGAAGGTTTTATGAAACATATCGTTAGTTTCATCTCTGACAGCATCTTATCAGAATTTGTACGTTTTTACCAAAACGTGTTATTTGGTTTTACTGACTTTAGTGAGAAAGACTCTCATGCTTTTCCCTCATTAATCAAATTCCACATCCATAAATGTAAGCTCTCCACTCTCAGGACAGAAACAGAACAGTTTGTTCCTCTCACAACAAGAAAGCTTTAAAAACATGAATATTTGTAATATTTTAATGTCTTTAGTTAATTATTCAGCGTCTCTGTATCGCTCACTTTCCCCGTTTAATCTGTATTTCTATCCTGTGTGTTTAATTATACATACTCTTCCACTGTGTTAGAATTTTGCACTACTGTTGTACAACGTGTTCTCTGTGTGTTGTGCTTGTTGTTAAAGTTTCTGTTGAAATAAAGTTGGAGAAACAAAGACACAGAAAACCGGACAGGTGTGGTGGTGGGGCTCACCTCCTCCCTCAGGTAGTCGTACTGCTGGCTGTCCTGCAGCTGGGCGGCCCAGTCCTTTTGCCTCTGCTTCATCTCCCTGCTGAACACGTTCATGCGGCCTCCGCCCGACAGCCCGGAGCGCCCGGTCCCGGAGCGCCCGGCCCCCGGTCGCCCGGTCCCGGAGAGCCGGCTCCAGCTGCCCGCAGAGCTCGCAGGGCAGCCGAGCCGCAGGAGCCTCCGACACAGCCTGCCGCTCATCCCACGGAACACACTCACAGACACCAACACGGAGACTTCCGATCCTCCACACCGGGTCACCTCCGAGGGGAGAGACCCAAAACCCGGACCGGCCTCAGCTGAGCTCACCGGAAACCCCGGAAACGGATCACAGCCTGAGAACGGAAGTAAAATTAAATAAAATAAGTTAAAAAAAAATTAAAATGAGTAAAATTAAAACAAATAAATAATATATAAATAAATACAATCATAATTAAATAAATAAAATAATTTGCGTTTGTTGTTTGCTGCGTCACTCTCTGTGTTTAAACCGCGTTTCGCTCCTGTTTGTCCCACTTCGCTCGCCTTAGAGAAAGGGGTGGGGCGGAGCAGATGATGCTACAGTGTTGCATGCCGGGTAAACACGTGTGAGAGATCGCGGAGGAGCGGACACTGTCGGTAAACTTTCACCAGTTTCTGAGTTTCTTTTAAAGCTCACGGTGTTTCAGGTCTTTCAGATGTTTCAAGTGTAGAAGTGCCGTTTCCGGTCCTCTCAGGTATTTCCGGTGCTCTCAGCTATTTCCGGTGTCTCCAGGTTGTAAACATGAAAACAGAAAACCAGGCTGAGGTGTGCGGCACAAACTGAGCGATGATTTCAAACCTGCTCATCTATAAAACCTCCAAAAGTTTCAGAGGAGAAAACAGGCAAGAGCACAGAGAACGATTCAAAACCGTCAGATCAGTAATAACAGTCAGATCAATAATAACAGTCAGATCAATAATACCCGTCTCGGCGCTGCAGTCTGAGCCTGAGCGGCTCAACGACACTGATACATGTGAGGTCATCACCAGGTGCTGCGTCGGTTCTCACGCGTCTGTGATGACAGTGAGAAATAAAGGGCGTGTTTACACGCCGCTGACCTCTCATGACCTCAGCTGGACCTCAGCTCCTGCCTCCTCAGAGGATCACAGCCTGGAAGCCTGTCTCAGCGCTCACACGGCGAGAGGCGAGTCCACCCGGGCAGGTCGCCGGTCTGTCAGCCACAGAGAAACACACTCACACCTGAGGCAACACTAGAGTCACCTGTAAACGCAGCATGTAGGAGGAAGCTGGAGAACTCCGAGGGAACCCAGGCAGGAGCCGGGAGAACCAGCAGGTTCTAACCCAGAGCTACGAGGCAGCCGTGCCGTCCACTGGACCGGCCTGCTGCACAGACTGTCTCCACACTGCTCCTGCACGGGGGGACAAAGTGGATATTTGGGGACAAACTGTGGTCGGCCTGGAGCTCGGAGGAGGCAGGAGCGAGTCTCTGTCCTTCAGGACCAGAAGATCCAGCGGAGGTCATGAAGGAGAAGGACCGGCTCTGTACACACTGACATCACAGAGTTAATGTTGTCCACCACTGCACGTTTCTTTGCTCCGCTCCGCTTCATCGTTGTTGGCATTAAAATTATTTTAAACGTGAGCATTTTTAGTTCTACAACCTCATAAATCCAACATGAGCCGGTGATTAATGAGGATTACTGAATGACCCTGAATGCCACATGTGTGTCCATCAAGAGGCTCGGGGTTGGGTTTGACGTCCGAGCAGAAACCAGCTCGGTGTGAAACGTGGTTTTTAACTGGTTTTTGTTCTGCAGGTGACGCTGAGATTTTACCGCCATGTCGTCCAAAAAGCGCCCAGACGGCGATGAGCGCTTCCTCCGGGTCCAGAAGGACCCGCGGTTCTGGGAGATGCCTGAGAGAGAGCGCAAAGTCAAGATCGACAAACGCTTTCAGTCCATGTTCCACGACGAGCGCTTCAAGGTCAAGTACACGGTGGACAAACGAGGGCGGCCCATCAACCACACCTCCGCTGAGGACCTGAAGCGCTTCTACAAACTGTCCGACTCGGAGGAGGAGGAGGAAGCTGGCGAGGGCAAGAAGGCGGCAGAGGTGAAGAAGAAGAAGGAGAAGAAGAAGAAGGACGGCAGCGCCAAAACAGAGCAGCCTAAAGGAGCAGCGAGTCTCTCTGAAGGTCAGGAGATGTTTTCATGTTAATGAACTTCAGGTAAAAACACTGAAACGGTGACGAGCCGTTACCATAGCAACACCGAGGCCGCTAACCCAATGCAGCGCTCTATGTGGATGATTGGTGGGGGGGTGTCTAGGTGACCTTTGACCTTGCTCAGGTCAGTGTATCAGAAATGATTTGACGGTCTCTCATCTGTTCGATGCTGACGCAGGTGGTGAAGATGATGACGAGCAGCGGTCTGCAGAGGAGGAGGAGGATGACCTACGCGTCTCTGATGGCAGTGAGGAGGAGAAGGATCAGAGTGACGAGGCGAGTGGATCTGATGAAGAGGAGTTGGGCCTGGATTTGGGGGACGACAGCGACAGCGGGCCGGATCTGGCCCGAGGGAAGGGCAACATTGAGACGAGCTCGGACGAAGACGACGAGGACGACGTGGACGCCGTCCTGAGGAACGAGGAAGAGGAGATCGAACATGACTGGGGGGAGCTGTGCAAAGACGCCCCGCGGAGCGATGAGGTGAGGCTACGTGCGGTAAAAGCTGAAGGTCAAAGGTTAGTCTGCGGCACCGGGAAACGTTGCTAACACGATCTCACCGTGTCAGGTGTCGGCGCGGCTCGCCGTCTGCAACATGGACTGGGACCGGCTGAAGGCCCGAGACCTGCTGGCTCTGCTCCAATCCTTCACGCCCAAAGGCGGCGCCGTGCTCTCTGTGAAGGTAAGGAGACCTGCGTGGGTTTGTCTGTGTGTGGGCGGAGCCGGGAAGGGCTGATGATCAGCACAGTGCATGCTGGGTTATGCTTGCAGATCTACCCGTCAGAGTTTGGGAAGGAGAGGCTGAAGGCGGAGGAGACTCAGGGACCAATGGAGCTGAAGGCGCTGCCCGACGACTCAGAGGACGACACGGAGGAGGAGAGGTAATGATGATGTCACAGAGAGGCGGGATTTAGATGCAGTGTTCAGCCAGACTTTAACTGTGTCCCAAAACGTAGGCTGCATCCTCCTGAGGACGCATTTGTAGACCGATCATGTCACAGTAACGCGACGAAGGCTGTCCAAATTCGTAGACTCCTCCGAATGCAGCCGACAAATGCGTCCTCCTTTTCCCCAGATTTGAAGGATGGGTCGGGTGTGTCCTTCGTGGCCAAACCTATCCCAGAATTCATAGCGCGGCCCAGCCATTTCCAGTTTCCAACAATGGCGGCAGCTACTTAGTTTTAACATTACTCTTATTAATCTTTCTGGGTCACAAAATAAACTTTTAACATATTTGCAGGTGAGAATGTAGCTGTGTAAACTTCAAATATCTGCTCGGTTTATCAGGATATCAGATATTTGCAAAAGTGCTCCGACGTTTTCGGAGACGTCTGTTACCCACCAGCTCGATAGCTGACCGGGAGCTCGAGGGTCACTAGAGCCGGCGAGACCAGCGAACTCCCCGCACATCGTTTTCAGACCCCCCGCGGACTTTCGCTACTCAGGTTAAACGTAATATATAAGTCACTTAGACAACCTAGAAATGATATTGTTTGGCTTTTTTCAGTGTTTTATTTGTTTCTGAGTAAATCGGTTTGGCTGAGAACAAAGTTATTAGATTAGATTAAATAAAACTTTATTAATCCATCGGGTGGGTTCCTGCTTGGTTTTCACACAGCTGAATAAACGTCAGACAGAAAACCGATTAAACAGAAGTGTGAGACGGTCGAGAGTTTACCCCAGTGTCCTGTTATATTTTAGATAGCAAGGAGCAGATGGCCGAGTTTATTAAACTCCACCGAGACAGCGGTGACGCAGAGCTGAAGGCTAGACCGTCCCATTTCACAGCCGCTCACTTCCGGCCTTCTCGGTCTTCTGAGGACCCGGCCCACGTAGACCACGAAGGCCGGGTCCTCAGGAGGACGCAGGCTAGGTTTTGGGACACAGCTTTTGTTAGTTGAGCAGCTTGTGGGAAGGTTTTTGTCACGAGGCTGCATCGGCTCTCTGATAGTTTGGCACCGGCGAGACGTTTGCTGGCTTTACTATTACTTTTCAATTACATTAATATGCAGGCCACTTCATTAGGTACACCTTGCTGGTAATGGGGTGGACTCTTAATTCTTCATGCATCAGATTCAACATCTGCTGGAAACGTTCCTCAGAGATTTTGGTTCACGTTGATGTGACATCATCATGACATCATCGCACAGGTGCTGTAGAGCGTCTGCAGAAGCCGTGAGTGCAGCGAACTCATTGTGGTGTTCTAGAAACCGTCTGACCTGAGCTTTGCTGGAGCAGCACTCCACACCATCACAGCAGC
The DNA here is from genome assembly GCF_013358895.1 of Oreochromis aureus. Lineage (NCBI taxonomy): Eukaryota > Metazoa > Chordata > Actinopteri > Cichliformes > Cichlidae > Oreochromis > Oreochromis aureus. The sequence goes on from NC_052947.1 coordinate 42,166,142, forward strand.
AGCGCCGTGGTCTTCTGCCGCTTCAAGGTTTAGATATGCTCTGCCCTCTGCTAGCATTTCACCCAGGGAGCCGCTGCTCGCTGCAGATGTTTGGAGGGAAAATCCTGCAGATCAGCAGAAGCACAACCGTGACACGTTCAGGTCTATGAAACCTCCTTTCTTCATCAGTCGGGTCCTCAGTTTGAACTTCAGCATGTCTGCATGCGCTGAGCTGCTGCCCTGTGATTGGCTGATCAGGTATTTGCATTAACAAGCAGATGCACAGGTGTACCTAATGAAGTGGCCAGTGAGTAACTGTAACCTTATTGCTTTGAAACAAGCTGCATTTGGACACCAGTGATTCAGTGTAGACTTAAAAACAGCTGTGCAGTATCAGGGCGGGGCTCCCTGCTGACCTGTCAGGTGGTCATGAGTGTTGTGTGCTCTCAGGGTTTACAGGGAGAAGCTGCGGGACTACCAGTTCAAGCGTCTGAAGTATTTCTACGCCGTGGCGGAGTGCGACTCGGCCGAGACGGCGGCGCAGATCTACGGGGAGTGTGACGGCTACGAGTACGAGAGCAGCTGCTCCGTCCTCGACCTGCGGTACGTCACCACACAGCATCGACGCAACGCGCACACGTCATGGTCACGTTAGCGAAAACTGATCCGAGCACGAGAGAGCGCAGCGCCTGGACTTTAGCTGCGCTCAGACCACTCACAGTTCAGACCTGCGTGTCACTGAGCAGTCTAAAAGTAAATGATTCATGTGTTCCTGTTGATAAACTTCCAGCTTTCCCAGTTTCAGTTATTCCATAATGAAGGTTTTTAGATGTAGTCGTTCCCATATCTGACGTCTGCAGGGAAGCCAGGAGACTCCGTGTTTTGGGATCCAGGATCTGAGTATTTACTTAACATTCCCGGGTCCCAGCTGAGCTTCGATCCATGAACTTTAGTTCAGTCAAAGGTCTGAACTAAAGTTCACGCGCTGCAGGGTCACCATGATGAAAACGACAGAAATATTAATGACACGCGTGTAAATCATCCAGTAATTACACACAGATTTGTTCTAGCTTGTTAAACGTGTCACGTTACTGTTGTTCAACTTTAACGTTGATTATCGACTTTAGAAGGTCGTTAAAGGATCTCACGGCTTGTCTTCTTCTTCTTCTTGTCTCCTTATGCGAGCAGCTTCGTTCCCGATGACGTAAAGTTTGACGAGGAGCCCAAAGACGTGGCGACGGACGTAAACCTGTCAGCCTACACACCCAAGCTCTTCACCTCGTCTGGGACCGCCACCTCAAAGGTAAGCGCTTCCCCGACACTCGCCATCAGAGGCGACAGGAAGAGTGTTCGCAGACTTCAAAGGTGTGATGGTGTCAGGCAGGTTCACCTGTGTGAATGAAGTTTGTTACTCAGCACTGACGTCAGGGCAGGAGCTCAGATCCGTGCTTCAGCCGGTGACGTGTTTGTGTCGACCCGATCAGGTGCAGCTGACGTGGGATGAAACCGATCACGAGCGCGTGACGGCCCTAAACAGGAAGTTCAACAAAGACGAGCTGCTGGAAATGGACTTCAGAGCCTACCTGGCCTCCTCCAGCGAAGAGGAAGAGGAGGAGGAAGGTGGTGGTGACGGAGCCTTTGAAGAGGACGTGAAGACAGCGGCAGGTGAGAAACACGAGAACATGAAGGTTTTCTGACTGCTGAAATGTGAAAGCAGCGCCGATCAGGTGTGCTGTGTTTGTGTTGGACAGACGAGCGGGTGGTGGAGGTGGAGGAGAAGAAGAAGAAGAAGAGCGAGGAGCAGATCTCCAAGTACAGAGAGCTGCTGAAAGGCATCCAGGAGAAAGAGAAGAAGGTGCAGGAGGACAAAGACATGGAGATGGAGGTCACCTGGGTGCCAGGTGCGAGCACACAGCCTCACTTCCTGCTTTCTTAACACGAGGAGAGGTCGGGCCTGAAGGCGGGGCTTGTTTTAAAAGTGTTTTTCTCCACGACGCAGGCCTGAAGGAGACGACGGAGCAGCTGGTGAAGAAGAAGCTGGAGGGCAAAGACGCGCTGACGCCCTGGGAGGAGTTCCTGCAGAAGAAGAGAGAGAAGAAGAAGCAGAAGAAGTGTGAGAGGAAACAGGTGAGGGCGTGGCCTGCAGACGCAAATGGCGTCTTTGTTAGATGGAACGTTCCAGCCTTCGTTAGCAGCAGCATTCTTACATCATCTCACTCAATGTCGGCCTTCAGTCCTGAATAAATCGATGAGTCAGTGATGCTCTGCTGTTACAGCTGCTGCTTTTACTTTGATATGTCGGATCAATTTCCTGAATCAGTTATGGAAAACAGAACGTACTGAATTATCCATCAGCAGTTCGCTGAGTGAGGCTAACGCTGCAGGAACGCAGAATTATCTGTGATCAGCTGTAATTATAAACCAGCCCTGAGCTTCTGGTCCCGGTCCTGGTCCTGGTCCCGGTCCTGGCCCCGGTCTTGGATAATGCAGGCTATTGGAGCAGGAGAGGTTGAGACGCTGCTTGAATCTTCGTGCAGACAGGTCTGCTGAGAATTCGAGTTTGTTCTGGTTTCAGTCCAACACGTGTTGCTTACATCATCCTGAGGCTGCAGCCTGATTGGCCACTGACGAACGCCTCTGAGCCTCTTTATGCTGAGCGTGAGACGTTTGTATTCACGCCGATCTTATCCAAGTATGATGATGTCACTGACCTGTCTGATGGTTTCTCTTCATCAGGGAGCGGGCGAGGGAGCGCTCAGCGACGACGAGCTTCCTCCAGACGTCGACCTGAGCGACCCCTTCTTCTCCGAGGAGCTCGGTGCTGCAGGTGTGCGTGCGTGTGTGCGTGCGTGTGTGTGTGCGTGTGTGTGTGCAGTGTTGGGGAGTAACGGAATACATGTACCGCCGTTACGTATTCAGAATACAAAATATGAGTAACTGTATTCCGTTACAGTTACCGTTTAAAAAGGTGGTATTCAGAATACAGTTACTTTGTTGAAATAAATGGATTACACGGCGGTACTTCCCTGTTTCATATTGTCGCGGGTCAGGACTGTTTGGGTTTGTTTGACAGCTGTTCTGTTGTTCCAGGCGGCAGCGTTACGGTTGCCATGGTTACAGGGTGACGCTCTCTCTCTCTGCGTGTTTCCTGGGTGAGAGAGCGCTTTTTTGTTGTTGTTGTTGTGCTAAGCTAAAAGGCAGAATGCTACAGGCATGGCCCTAAAGAATGTAGCATCATGGGCAGTGTAGTCCGTGCTGCAGGGAGAATGGACTACCATACCCGTTATGTGTCTGTGAGCGAGGGAGGGAGAGAAAGGAAAAGTCCGAGCTGTCACGGAGCAAAAACGGGAGCTGGAAGCATGTAAATATAATAATAACCACAGCAGCCAAGAAGAGTGCCTGAGGAGCCCATTTGTAAGTAAGCTATTAAGACTCAACTGTACACTGTGTTCGTGTTTTCCTCCGGAAAAAATAAGTTCCGTTGGAGAAGCCTTTCAACGCCTCTCTCTGTCTCCCGCAAGCAAAGTGACCCAGACAACAAAGTAAAGCTAGTTTTCGGCTACCAGCCCGACACGAACCCACCGTATTAGCCAGAGGTCCCTTTACTACGGTTCGGAGCCGCGGACCTTCAGTAACAGTAATAAATCACAGCAATAGGACATTCATGTAGTTGTAAACAGCATGATAATATATTAAGTAATCCAAAGTATTCAGAATACGTTACTCTCATTGAGTAACGTAACGGAATACGTTACAGAATACATTTTGGGGCATGTATTCAGTATTCTGTAATGGAATACATTTTAAAAGTAACCTTCCCAACACTGTGTGTGCGTGTGTCCGTGACCACCAACAGAGTTTCAGCACCTCTGATTTTATCTCTGCAGACGTGAAGAAGAAACAGAAAGGGAAGAAAAAGAAGAAGCAGGAGGAAGAGCGGCGGACAGCCGAGGAGGAGGAGGAGCTGCAGAAACAGAAGGTCAGAAGTCGCGCCGCAGCACGGCTGGTCCTGGATCTGATCGTGTCTGCCTGTCCCACATAAACTGTGTGTGTTTCCAGGCTGAGATGGCTCTGCTGATGGACGACGACGACAAACACAAACACTTCAACTACGATAAGATCGTGGAGCAGCAGAACCTGAGCAAGAAGAAGAGGAAAAAGCTGCTGAAGAAAGGGGAGGAGCTGCCAGAGGATGACGACTTCCAGGTGAACATACTCTCAATGGCTGCTGGCTGAAAACTGTAAAGAGGCGCCAGCTTAACCTTTGACCTCTGTGATTTTGTGGTTGCCTGAACTGAACAAGATTCAAATGAAAGTGAACAATGTGCCGATGTGAACACGCGAGGCCAGCGTGCTCTTATTTTAGGCAGAGACGCAGTGATCCAGGCTCACTGTTAGCCACTAGTGGTGCAACGGATCAAAACTCTCACGGTTCGGATCGGATCACGGTTTTAAGTCACGGGTCGGATCAATTTTCAGATCAGCGAAAAAAGACAAAAATTAAACATTTACTTATTTACTTCAATAAGTAAATGTTTAATTTTTGTCTTTTTTGCCTGTTAAAAACATTCAACTCAAGACTCATTCCACCCAATTATATAAAAACAAATTATGAAACAATATAGAGCAGTTTAGGGCTTTGTATCTACCACTCAATTCAATTCAATTTTATTTATAAAGCGTCAAATCACAACAACAGTCGCCTCAAGGCGCTTTATATTGTAAGGTAGACCCTACAATAATACATACTGTTCATTATATCGCACTCCGCTGTGATATAACGAGCGGTCACGGTCACGTGGCTTTCCGTTGCCCTGGAGCTCCACCCATTTGTAGTTAGAGCAACAGAAGATGCCTGGGACAGTTCAGCCATAACTTTAAACTTCTCCTGCTCATACATGCTTGGAACGATCTTGCCACTAAAGTGGACGCGCAACGGGATATCATAGCGGGGCTCAAGCACGTTCATCATAGTTTAAACCCCTTGTTTTGCACAACGGAATACGGCCTCCCGTCTGCAGCTAAACACCCCAGTAGCTTTTGTAATAGCTTTATCCCGGTCGGACTGGGCAGCAAAGGGCTGCTTAAATACCGCAAACTCTTCTGCTCCGCCACTTGGACCGCTAGCGCTGGCCATAACTATCGCTTGACAGACCCACCACGCGCACCATACACATACTTTTTTCTTCTTTTTCGAATCTTCGGATGACGTGCGTGCCGAACCGTGGAGTGGGATCGGTTCAGAATACAGATCAACCGTGATCCGTTGCACCACTATTAGCCACAGTACAATAGAATAGAATGGAGCTTTACTGTTGTTATACAAGTTCAACAAAATTCAGGATCTCTGCTTTTACAGACAATAACAGCAGTGATAAATAAATGATTAACCTTAGTGATTAAGTTAGAGTGCAGTGATGGAGTTATTCTGCATGTAGCATTGGGTGTGTGGGTGGGGGTGATGGAGGTCACGCTCGGGGGAAACAGCTATTCCTCAGTCTGTTTGTGCAGGATTGATTGGTCTGCATTGTTTGGCTGATGGCAGCAGGTCACATGATGTGACTGCGGTGGGAAACGATGGCGCTGACCTTCAGACACGTCTGAGCCAATCCAGGCTCAGGTGTACGTGAAACTCATCCTGACCTCACGATACACCTGGAGCTACTCTGAAATGTCCCATCTGTCCCTCTCTGCAGGTGGACGTTAAAGACCCTCGTTTCCAGGCCATGTTCACCTCCCATCTCTTCAACCTGGACCCCTCCCACCCCAGCTACAAGAAGACCAAAGCCACACAGAGCATCGTAGCCGAGAAGCAGCGCCGGCGGGAGGAGGAGCAGCTGCGCCTGGAGGCTGCTCAGGAGGTCACGCCCACACAGGTGGAGAGCGGCGGGAAGAGTTGGGAAGCAGATACTGACGCTCGGGCGACAGCGAAGCAGATGGACCCGAGTCTGTCGCTGCTCGTCAGATCCATCAAAAGCAAAACGCAGCAGTTTCAGGCCCGCAAGAAGCAGAAGCTGGTGTAGCTCCAGACGTTAGCCACATCCATCAGGCGCTGTAAACTGATCACGCAGGATCTACTTCCTGGACTGCCCTGGTTATTGTGTTAATATTTTTGTGTGCAACGGGAACCTGACAGCAGGACGAACGTGGAAGTTTTATTATTGATGTTTCACAGAACTGAGATTAAAAGGATTAAAAACACAGAGTCATTCGTTTGGATCGCTCCTTCGCTATAATGCTGTAATATCGTTCTGTTCAGGCAGGCCGTGTCACCATCCACCTGTGAGTCAAAGAGGCCACGCCTCTAATCAGCAAACTTTAATGCAGCCTTCCATCCTGGCCGAGGGTTAATAATCAGGCAAACGTTCCAGAAATCCGTACAAAACCCATCAGTTCATCCGAGTTTTCCATGAAAAGGTGATGAGAACACAGCCTCCCTCTAAAAATGCTGAACTTGGCATTTATGTGATATTCCTGCTGTTTGATTGGCTGAGAATCACCAACAGTGACATCATGTTAAACTACAGACAAAATCGGCCTTTTCTGTAAATGTCAGACAAGATATGAGTTCAGAGACGCACTCTGCCCACACTGAAAACGGGTGACAGCTCCAAATCTGACTTTTGATGGTGCTAAAGCTGCTCCTGTGTCACGGACACATCACAGACGCTTCCGTTATCCAGATCAGAATGTTTTAGTCATCCCAGAGGAAGTTTTGTGGTCACAGTCGCTCCGATACGGACTAATAAAATAATACAATATATTATAAATTTACAAAGAAATATCTGAGTTATAAACATCCAGATCTTACAGAGAAACTTAGTTATTTCCACTGTGGAGGATGTGCTACAGGCTGTAACTGCTGCACTGTGTGCTGTGCATTAGATGGAGGAGTTGTGCAGAGATCCACTGGCAGGAAGTATTTCCTGTGTCGTTCAGTGGTGCATTATGGGTAATCGCAGCCTTTCAAAGAATGTGCTCCTGTGACTGGCGAGCACGTCAGAGAGTGGGTGGGAGGTGTTGTCCAGCATTGTCCTCGTCTTGGACAACATCCTCCTCTCAGACACCACCCTAAGGGAGTGCAGCTCTGTCCCCATCCTCAGCTTGTCAGACACACAATGTGGAAGACTCACAAATTGTGGTCTTCCTGTCCAGTGATCAACAATCCAGGGCACCGGAGAGGATCCACCTGCATTGCCGTCAGCTTATCACCCAGAAAGGTCGGCCCGATGGTGTTGAATGCACTGGAAAAGTAAAAAAAATGACCCTCTCAGTGCTCGCCGGCTGGTCCAGGTGGGTGTAGACATGATCGAGCAGGTAGCTGATGGCGTCCTCAGCTCTGAGGCTCCGTAAGCAAACTGAAGGGGATCCTGATGGGTCCTGACGGGTCTGATAGGTCGGAGATGGTCCAGGATGAGTCTTTCCAGGGTCTTTGTGACGTGGGAGGTCAGTGCCACAGGCTGTAACCCTGGGGCCACTGGGACATGAGCAAAATTATCTTCTTTTAGCAAATTGTCATTATTATTATTTGAGCAAAATTACTTTTTTCAGATTTGTTCTGGATTTGTGATTGAAATAAATGTAAGATTATAAAAACTAATGGTCTTGACCCAAAACTGTAATATTACAATATCAGAAATACCACACTGTCAGGATTTCAGAGAACCATTAAAAACAATCAAAACTACAACATAAATCTAACAAATGAAGTATTTTCTCTGTCCTGTTATACATAATCCTCTAAATATCTGCAGGGCCTGAACAGTTGGAGCTCAAAGTCTGCACGCCCCAAATAAAACCCTATCAAAAACAAACATTTATCAGTACTTGTTCCTCCATTTAAACAGAATAAACAGCCTGCGTAAGCTGTCGTCTGTGTGACGTCACAGAGCCGGCTGCCTGCAGGCGCTCGGAGGAGTCTTCAACATGTGTCCAACAGTGGCGGGTCTAGAAAATTTTTGTTGGGGGGGCCAGGTAGGGGCACAGATTTGGAGAAGGGTGGCAGATGTGATTGGCAGATAATGTTAAAAAAAATTTCTACCAACCGTTAAGTGTTTACTCAGCATTCAAGGACAGCAATATTTGCGTAGTATTTTTACTGACATATAGTGCACATATGTTTTGGGCACAAACATTTTTGAATATTAAAATACGAACATTTTTAACATACAGTTGGCAAATTAGCCAATGCAAAACTTTATCTGCCTATTAAAAACAGAAGATAATCTTCTCACAAACTGGTGTTTGATTTTGAAACAGGAAAAAAGTGAGGAAACAAATGAAAAGACTAACATTTGAATGAAACCTGAAAGCAAGTAAATACTTTCTATGCTGCCTTATGGTAAACTTTGGTAATATTGATGTATAAAGAACAACACTGGCTGATGATGAAATACAGTCAGCTGGCATGGTGACACTGCCAGTATTAACCTGCAGGGCTGGACTGGGACAAAAAAATCGGGCATTTTGACTACAGACCGGCCCACCAAGTATTAAAGCCATAAAGCCTTTGAGAGAAAACGAACGCTGTTGTGACAGTGATGTACACTGTTCTTTGGTATATGTATGATTTCTATACATTTTACGTCAGATAAAAACTTTTTTCGCAAGAATCAGATAATTATTTAATAAAAGCGAGATATTTTAAATGAGAATAAGAAAGAAAAGTATTTCTTTGTGAACCCCTTTCCCTGTTAATGCCCTACCTGGCCCCCTGGCAACACTTTGCTAGATAACTTTGCTAGATCATTGATCAGTTTCATGATTGAAGTAGTGAAGCGAGATCGATCAACTGTAGACCAGACAACAAACGACGGAGGCCCAGAAAAGTACAATCAAACGATGAGTTTATTGACAACGGAGAACAACCGTCAGCATATGGCTTATTTGCTCTGACAAAAATACACTGAGTTCTGGTTTTATAGCATAGAGGATCACACCCCACATACACGTCAATACAGGTCAAAAAATACATTATGTCCAGTCATTGTTTACAGACAAGGGTACATCTTGTACATCTCTAATAACTATGAACAGACATATAACTTCTCTTTTTGATAACACCTTCCTTTTAAGGTAATAACTTCAAGCTTCAGGGTCTCTAAGAGCTAATAATGGACCCTCGTCCTCAATCACTAAGTAGACAGAATTGCAGCAGGTCTCAAAGAAAAGCAGAAGACACTTGGGCCTTCGCTCAGGCCTGCTACTAGATTTATATGTATTGTAAGCATGCATGCAATTAACCTGCTATGTTCTCATCTTCCCTCAACATGTATCACCTGGACACTCTCACCAGTGAAGCTTAAAACCCTCTTGGATAGAACATCAACTCTAAACAAGCACAGTTATGCATTGTGTATAGAATGAACTCAACCTGTGAATAAAATGAATGTGATGACAAACATATTCAATGCAATATGAACCCTGTAAACAATATTACTGATAAAATAATACTGTAGAACATGTTATTAATGCATTTATCATAAGGCAGAGTATATGGCAGCAATAAAAGAATCTCTAAATCCCAACATTCCCTCTTTTGACATTCCAACAAGGAATGTCACCACACCTCATGTTGTATCACTCCCTGGCCCACTCTAGGGGTTCTAAGTTCATCTGGTAGATGCCCTCAACCCAGCCAGGGTTAGGAACCCTCGCCATTACTTTTACCAACAATCCTCTGACACAAGGAATGATACAACAAACTAGCGATGACCAGTATTCCCAAAAGTACAGTCAAAGAAAACATCACTGACATAGCCACACCTTTCCATTGTCCAAACACAGATGTCATCCAGGACGCCAGCAGATTTTCGATACCTGAGTGTTCATGCATAGTTTTAGACAAAGTTTTCAAGCCCTCCAGAGCTCGGGTTACTGAGCCATCTGGGGCAGTATTATTAGGGATAAAAGTGCAGCACATGTCTCCGAATATGGCGCACACGCCTCCCTTCTCATGTTAAGGGCCATTCGATTTCCCATCAGCAAACTCGGACCCAATTGTTCTGCGAACCCCATCATGGCATCCCTGGTTAGGTTAGAGAGTCTCAGCAGATTGCAATGAACATAGTTAATGCGATCAACATTCTTATTAGGTGTCACCCAAAGAAATATACTTTCAAATCCTACCACTATCGGATTTACCAGCTTGTACTCATCTGGAACTCTCCTGGGCACTCCAATAGAGTCTATCCAGGTCGGAGAGTTTAACCTAGGGTCATATGCATGTGTACCCTGGGTCCCTCTTTTGGCCAAAATATGTCTCTTACCTCTGGCGGCTAAAGGCACGTGTGTTGTGTTGTGGAATAGCCTTTACCTGGTTCCCAATAAGCATGAGCGGAGCTCCCAATCGCACCATCGCACATGTCCCTACGCTTCCCATAGGAACACGAGTATTTTCCCCACAGTAATAATAGAGCCCACTTTTTGCCCATGTTCCAATTATCATGCTAGGGTCGCTTACATTGTTGGTGGTTCGTCCCGTGAGTGTGACAGCACACCAAGTTGGGTCGATCTCTCCCACCTTGTACTTTTCATTATCTGTAGAAAACTTAAAACATGTGTAGTTATCTTGTTTTGGCATCGGGCTCTATAAACAAACGTGGCCTAGCTGATGCACAGGCAACACAGTCAGATACATGTTGTTCTCTAGCATTTTGAGCCACCCAATCAAGCCAGAGGTTACTGTCCTTGAAACCGGTGGCACGCTCAATCAAATCCTTAGGCTTCAGTCTAGAGTAATCTGTCGTCAGAAGTAATCTCTCTTTTGGTTCCTGTTCCTTTTGAGCTACTGTTCTCGAAGTTACCATCTGATCAGTCAGAATGGTGATTAAGCTTTCTGCGAGCGGCTTAGACTTTGCATCAACTAAATTTACCCTAAGCATATCATGGGGTGATTGCAGACCCATACATCATACGCTCTCCAGCTACTACTAGCTCCTGTACACTTAATAACGTCACACAAATCAAACGTGAATGAGCGGGTAGACCCTTTAACATAATTCAACTCTATGCCATTATTCATGCTGAGACACTCATCACCTTTACCTGACACCTCGCGCTTTTGTCTTTTTACCGATCCCGTTTTAGCAACTACAGTCTCAGGAAGTGCTGGACTGGACTGGCCTCCGTGTTCAGACAAGTGGTCCAGAGTGCCCTGCAAAATATAGACAATAAACAACACAGCCATAGTTAATATCATTGCATACAATAAACATGTAGTTGTAAGGAACATTCTAATCAGTTTTCTCATTACGTGTCTCTGACTCGTGTGTTTGCATCATGTTATATAAACTTTATATCCTGGAATGAAACTCCCCTGCTTTTGTGGAGTCCTCAACTTGTCACCGCTCCTTTTCTGCTGACGTGGCGACCTTCTAAGCTGCTCCTCTTCTTTCTTCGGCCTCCCAGGTGGACTACTGGTTGGCCCGTTGCACAGGTGAGAGGATTTATTTTGCCTCTGCTCGTTATCGTTGACACCTGTGTTAGTTGAAGAGGAGTTTTCCTCTAGCAAGCTCTCATGTGCTGGCGCACACTGCGACCAATGATACCAGGCATCGCCTTTCCCTTTTAGTTGACCTGCTATAGTTGTTCTGGCAACGACCTCATAAGGACCAGTCCAGCGTGGCTCCTTCCACTTCTGGAGCTCCTCGTGGGCTCAAATTCAGTTCCTTGTTTGCAGACTATAGCATAGCCTGCTTTCGATCCTTCTTCTATGGAGGACCAGAAGAGCCACGCGCATCGAAATAAAAATTTCTGTGCTTTAATAATGAATTTTAGAATAAATCCTGCAATTGTAAATTCATTTTTGAATTTTTAATTGCATTTCAATCCTTTTTAATAAACTGCATTTTAAAAACTGCATTTCAAAATCCTTTTCCAGTTGCAATTTAATAAACTGCAGTTCAAAATCCTTTTTCCACCTGCAATTTAATAAACTGCAGTTCAAAAAACTGCAGTTCAAAATCCTTTTTCCACTTGCAATTTAATAAACTGCAGTTCAAAATCCTTTTCCACCTGCAATTTAATCAAAATCCTTTTCCACTTGCAATTTAATAAACTGCAGTTCAAAATCCTTTTTTGCAATTTAATAAACTTTCAAAATCCTTTTTAATTTAAACTGCAGTTCAAAATCCTTTTTCCACTTGCAATTTAATAAACTGCAGTTCAAAATCCATTTCCCTTTCCTGTTCGCTCCGGGATTAGCTGCTGGATTAGCTGCTGGATTAGCTCTTCGATTAACAATTTGCTGGAGGCTATTCAAATTAGCCACACCGTGGGATGTAAGGAGCTCTCTGATTGGTTGGTCAGACACAGGCTGTCTGCCAGCCTGGATTTTTCTAGCTCATAGCGTCGCCCTGCTACGAAGCGTGTGTGCTTGTACAAAGGCCGTTCAGCCTCGGGATTTACACTCGGCTCTACACGGATATGTGAAGAATGAAGGGACCCTGCAGCGAAACGGAGAGCCAACCTCTGACTGAGTGCCTGTCTACACAGTCTGACCACCTGTTGAAGGTAAGGTGCTAACGTGGCTAACGCTAGCATCACGGCACGTAGCCCCGTTATTTTAAGATCATCTTAGCTAATGAAAGTTTTACGTCGCAGCTGTACAAGCTCGCTACGTGTTTTGTAAGCTGCTGTGCTCTTCACAAATAAAGCTGGAAGCAGCTCAGACTGTTAGAACCAGCACTGAGCCCTGTTACATTTATACAGTGTTAAAGCAATGGCTGCAACCTACAGCCTTTAAAATAGCGATTACAATGCTGACAGTAAACTCGTCAGTCCAAATGTTACCACATTACTCTATGGTACTTAGAGTTAAAACAACTGAGACAGGCTGATTAAAATAACAGCTGTCAGTTCTCCCATTCCTTATATCAAGACTGGAGATCACACTACTGATTTCAGTTCATTTAATATGTGAGTGCACAGATTCATTCTCAACTGGACATAAATGATGATCAAAGGTTGTATATATGATGAATTCATCAAATCCCAGCCTCTAACACAGTGCGCTGAATCTTAGCTTTGAATGTCCAGTATATTCTAATCAGTGCAATGTAAGCATTCACTGAACCTATAGTATCTACACCTGTGTGGCAAATGTGTGGTAAAGATACAGATAATGAAATTTAATTATTAATACAATATACATCATGAAAATGAAAGCTGAAATTGATTCAGTTTAGTACTTTTCTCTGTATGCTCTGTGATTATAAAGGCCTTAAATTCTGTGATATATACTGTAAATGATTTTCACAGAGGTCTTAAAGTACTTAAATCACTGCTGATAGTCTGGTTGTTTATATTTTCACACGTTTTTGTGTCTGTAGGGCTGTTTGATGACGATTTGGACTCCTCTGGGAGATGAGGACACACCCACATCTGTTCCATACTGCAGCCATGGATGGTGTTACAGCTCTGAGTCAGCTTTGGGCCATCAGACGCACACACTGGAAAACCAGCACCTGGACTTCATGCAGGAGAGACGGCCTCAGTGATGTAGGTTCATAAGCGAGTTCAAACATTTCTGGCCTCTTATCACTTAGATTTTGAATGCATTTAAAGCAGGAACTGCACACTAGGGGTGGGTTTTAATAATCGATTCATCGATTAAAATCGATTCTGGCTTGGATAACGTGAAATCGATTCATTAAAATCCTGAGTCGATTTTTTTAATATAAATTTATTTTGCCCGAAACGCCAGAATCTCGAGTGAAACCTCACAAAATTTCAACAACCACCAAACAGCTAAGACAGTAAATGAGAGCAGGTACACGGATTCTGCACAAGGACGTAAACACACAGCGCGGACCCGCGGATCAGAATCAGTGAGATGTCGCCTTTCTCACCCGACGGGCGCTGCAGCTTTAAGCGTCTGCGCGCGTTCCCACGGACGGCAATCACTTTCTGGCACAACAACTGCACGGACACGGTCGGTGCTGAAAGCCGACAGCTCGCTGATTCTGATGTTTCGGCGGGTAGCACTTTGTGTTCACGCCCTTTTTGCGCTGATTCTAAAGCTGTTAGTTTTATCTCTCTCCAAACAATATTGACCGAAGCAGCAGCAAAAGAAGATCCAAACTACGCTTCATGTAAACATCGTCATGAATTCCCTCTGACTTTTACTGTTTTGCTTCACCCACGATAAAATCACACGTCATGCACAGCTCTCTCTCTCTCTGTGTACTGTTTTCTGCATTATTCGCATTAACAGTAACTCTACTGTTGTTTACAGCGCTGTCGGCCGCTGTTTTTTTTTTTGTTTTGTTTTTTCATTTTACATTCTTCCGAAAAGAAAACAGAATTTCTGCCGTTCAATACTGAACATATTTAAACTTTTTAAAATTATGCAAAATGCAAAACGCTCAGCCGTGTCTCTAATAAAACCACTGTAACGTCAGAGGTAACGTTCATATGTTGATTAATGGTTTTCTTTCGTTTTTGATGTACTGCAGAATATTTTTATAAAATCCCAGGCCAGGAAAATCACCTTCATGTTTTTATGTTTTATCTTCAGCTACTTTGACACAAAAGCATCTGCTGTGACGCTCACACCTTTGATAAAGTCTTGCGTGTGTCAGCTTCCTTTTATAGATACAAAATATGTCAATGTACTGATCTGAATTATATTTCTGTCAAAATTTCCCAGATTCAAATCGAATTTAATCGAATCGTGGATCGAATCGATTCGGGACCTTGTGAATCGGAATTGAATCGATTCTAGAAATCAGTGACGATACCCAGCCCTACTGCACACCTAGCTGTCAAAAGTTTGGCAGCATGAGTACTGTAAAGTTTTGTAGGGTCCTTGTTAAAAATTCCACAAGCACCACACCACATTTGTCATATACAGTTCCATTTTGTACAGGACATTTTGAAATTATATATATATATTCTAGTTATCCACTTGTCAGTAATTTTTGAGTAAATGGATGTCACTGATAAATCAGTGGTGATTCACCTGCAAATGTTTTTAACAAACTTTGTTTTTTGTAGAATTCATCAGCAGCTGTGAGGAGATGCATTTGAATATCTTCTGGTTCCACTTTTCCTTATCTGGAAGCTGAGGATGGCTGATTCCTGACAAGGACACACACCTCAGTGCTTATCATGGGTGTTACATCCTCTGTGCAGCAATTCCAGAGAAAGCGAGAGAGCAACGACCACACATTAAGACCAGACAGAAATCTGTCCCTTTCTGGCAGCTGTGGAAACTTCCAATAAGAAAGTTTGCATTCTTAGAACAATGCTGGATCATGTGTGATGTGTCATCATATGAGGATATTACATTTTGACTTAATTCTGCTCAATTAAGTGTTTTGATCGTTGATCCAGTATGGCAGCTTTGTGTTGTGCTGCAAGTTAAAACCCACTGTCCTCATGAGCACAGCATCTAACAACTCTCCTTAAAAAAAGTCGATTGACTTTAACTGGACACAATGGTTTCCAGTGGGAGATACATTCATCAGTCATCCGTGACACTGGAGAAGTCACCTGGATGAGTGATAAAACAATTTTCCATGGAAAATCCAGAGGAACTAAACTTTGTTGTTGTTTCTTTGGGCTCAATTTTGCCTGAGGCTGAAATTGAGCCCAAAATGTTTTCTTCTTTCAGAAGAAAACATTTTGCCAATAATCAGATAAAAAGATTGTTGAACCAGGTGGTATTCTCTGGACTTTAAGACCAAAACTGAACTCAGTGAATTGACATTAGACTGGAATTCATAAGATGAATAGAAATACTGCTGAAGCTGAATGATATACATATATGTGTGTGTGTGTGTGTGTGTGTGTGTGTGTGTGTGTGTGTGTGTGTGTGTGTGTGTGTGTGTGTGTGTGTGTGTGTGTGTGTGTGTGTGATCTTTGTTTTCTCCAATTCACCAGGTCTGTAAAGTTCAGTATGACTGTGGTACATGATACAAAAGAATAAATAAGAAGAATAACAACTTTATGTGAATAACTTTACTCTTCTTAAAAATAACTCATAAAACAAGTAAAAGTACAAATGTGTACAAGTTAGAGACTTCCTCAGTACACTCTTTTGGAGTGATTTTAATTGTGTGTTAAAAGAAGAAAGAGATTAGAGGTAAAGTAGAGGATGCAGAGTCCATCACTGAGGCCGTCTCTCCTGCATGAAGTCCAGGTGCTGGTTTTCCAGTGTGTGCGTCTGATGGCCCAAAGCTGACTGAGAGCTGTAACACCATCCATGGCTGCAGTATGGAACAGATGTGGGTGTGTCCTCATCTCCCAGAGGAGTCCAAATCGTTATCAAACAGCCCTACAGACACAAAAACGTGTGAAAATATAAACAACCAGACTATCAGCAGTGATTTAAGTACTTTAAGACCTCTGTGAAAATCATTTACAGTATATATCACAGAATTTAAGGCCTTTATAATCACAGAGCATACAGAGAAAAGTACTAAACTGAATCAATTTCAGCTTTCATTTTTCATGATGTATATTGTATTAATAATTAAATTTCATTATCTGTATCTTTACCACACATTTGCCACACAGGTGTAGATACTGTAGGTTCAGTGAATGCTTACATTGCACTGATTAGAATATACTGGACATTCAAAGCTAAGATTCAGCGCGCTGTGTTAGAGGCTGGGATTTGATGAATTCATCATATATACAACCTTTGATCATCATTTATGTCCAGTTGAGAATGAATCTGTGCACTCACATATTAAATGAACTGAAATCAGTAGTGTGATCTCCAGTCTTGATATAAGGAATGAGAGAAATGACAGCTGTTATTTTAATCAGCCTGTCTCAGTTGTTTTAACTCTAAGTACCATAGAGTAATGTGGTAACATTTGGACTGACGAGTTTACTGTCAGCATTTTAATCGCTATTTTAAAGGCTGTAGGTTGCAGCCATTGCTTTAACACTGTATAAATGTAACAGGGCTCAGTGCTGGTTCTAACAGTCTGAGCTGCTTCCAGCTTTATTTGTGAAGAGCACAGCAGCTTACAAAACACGTAGCGAGCTCGTACAGCTGCGACGTAAAACTTTCATTAGCTAAGATGACCTTAAAATAACGGGGCTAGGTGTGGTGATGCTAGCGTTAGCCACGTTAGCACCTTACCTTCAACAGGTGGTCAGACTGTGTAGACAGGCACTCAGTCAGAGGTTGGCTCTCCGTTTCGCTGCAGGGTCCCTTCATTCTTCACATATCCGTGTAGAGCCGAGTGTAAATCCCGACGCTAAACGGCCTTTGTACAAGCACACACGCTTCGTAGCAGGGCGAAGCTATGAGCTAGAAAAATCCAGGCTGGCAGACAGCCTGTGTCTGACCAACCAATCAGAGAGCTCCTTACATCCCACGGTGTGGCTAATTTGAATAGCCTCCAGCAAATTGTTAATCGAAGAGCTAATCCAGGAGCTAATCCAGCAGCTAATCCCGGAGCGAACAGGAAAGGGAAATGGATTTTGACCTGCAGTTTATTAAATTGCAAGTGGAAAAAGGATTTTGAACTGCAGTTTATTAAATTGCAAGTGGAAAAAGGATTTTGAACTGCAGTTTATTAAATTGCAAGTGGAAAAAGGATTTTGAACTGCAGTTTATTAAATTGCAGGTGGAAAAAGGATTTTGAACTGCAGTTTATTAAATTGCAAGTGGAAAAAGGATTTTGAACTGCAGTTTATTAAATTGCAGGTGGAAAAAGGATTTTGAACTGCAGTTTATTAAATTGCAAGTGGAAAAGGATTTTGAACTGCAGTTTATTAAATTGCAACTGAAAAAGGATTTTAAAATGCAGTTTATTAAAGTGCAATTGGAAAAAGGATTTTGAAATGCAATTGGAAAAAGGATTTTGAAATGCAGTTTATTAAATTGGAATTCAAAAATGAATTTACAATTGCAGAATTTATTCTACAATTCATTATTAAAGCACAGAGATTTTTATTTCGATGCGCGTGGCTCTTGTGGTCCTCCATATTCTTCATCACGATGACAGCAGCCATCTATGAACCAATCCTCAGCTCCAGGGATAGGTTCTGCTTTTAAATCTTCCCTGACTTTCCCTTCAACTTCTGCTTTCTTAGTACAATCATGAGGTTCTCCTGATCCCATTAAATCTGCCATATTGATTCCTTCATGTGTAAATGTCAGATTTGGAGCATCTAAAACTTTACTCAGTCTCTGTTGTGCTAATGATGTCATAGTTGAACGCCTGCGAGTTCACATATGCCACCACACTATGTGTAGTCAGAACTTTTAGTGGGTGTTCTCTCACTGCATGTGCTGTTTTCTATATTATTTTGGCAACCCCTGCTGCATGCTGTGCGCATGTAGGGTGCCTTGCTTCTGTTGGACTCCACCTTATGCTGACATACATAAGTACCTGTCTTTCAATCGTCTTCCGGGGGTGAGAGACCTCTGCACAGCTCAAACGCCAGTTGCAAGAGCTCTCTAACATTAGAATCATCAGCTGTGACTTATATGGTGTTATTTCGGTACTTTACACGTCACACAGGCTTGAACGTTGTTTATATGGGGAGTTCCTCTTTTTGTGTCTATATCTATTAATATGCCTTGTGCACTAAAACTTCCTGTTTTTCAGTCTGGCTGAGCTCTTGTTTGTAAGTCAAAGGTGGCCTTGCTCTACAAGCCTTCATTATTAAAGTACATAAAACAGGATAATGAGCAGATACACATTAAAAATATTTCTTTTATTCCTAACAGCCAGTCCCCCTTTTTCATTTTTCACTTGAGAAATGAACTAATTCCTAATTTATCACATTAAGTTTACTTCAATACAATTCAATTGAATTTTATTTATATAGCGCTAAATCACAACAAAAATTGGCTCCAGGCGCTTCATAGATACAGAGAAAAACCCAACAATCTTGTGACCCCCTATGAGCAAGCACTTTGGCAACAGTGGGAAGGAAAAACTCCCTTTTAACAGGAAGAAACCTCCGGCAGAACCACGCTCAAGTACGGGCAGCCATCTGCTGCGACCGCTCGGCGTGAGCTAACAGAGGCTTTGAAGAGAGAGACCTAATATTTAATAATCCACATTTCACTGTTTTATTCTTCGGTTCAGATGTGGATTCTGTATTGTTCTTGCTTTGTTATTATTGATGTTTAAGTTGTTTTATTGCTAGATTTGGTTTGTTGTTGTCTGTTTGGGAGCTGACATAGTCTCTATGGATAAGGGTCTTTGGCAGGGTAGCATCAGGAGAGAAGCTCCAGAGAGGCATGTTCCCTGTTAAAGCTAAAATATAACAAAAGAGATTATGCTAAACAAACACAACCCTTCAATTCCCCAACCCTATCTGTCTCCTCAACGGGTTGTATGTTTTCAATGTTTCCTTATTATTTTGTCATAAAAATAAATCAAACAAATAACTTAAGCTGTGTGACGGCACCTTGCGTTTACGCCAGGCTGTGAGCTGCCCTAAATCTACTTGCTACACCCCCTTTTTTCACCTAGTTTAATTTTTTTCAATCCTAGTTTAAACTATTCCTGACTTCCCTCAGTGCACACTGTAAAGTGTAAAAGATACAATTAGCTTTCTCCTGGTAAAAGGTCCTACATTATTTTCTCGACCTTTGGAAACATCCTCTATCGAGTTAACCCGTTTCATTTTTCAAACTTAGGCCTGATTTCTTCGCCCCCTTTAACGGGTAGCGCATATCCGGTCTGAACACTGTGTTTGGGCAATTTACGAATTGTTGCAGGATTTCTATGTTATGTAAAGTTCCTCTCATCCCTTTTATGCTTCCATTATAACCTGTGTCTAACAAGCTTTTGATCTTCTTTGTAATATAAACAACTAGGTGTATTTGTGCTCTGTTTTTCTCCTTTCTCTGGTTGGTTCCGTTCGATCTCAGGCTTCCAGGATTCTTGCCACCCCTGTGGTTGCTGTGGTCCTGAACTCTTCTCCTGTAAAGGATAGAAAACAAACAGCCTCTCTCTGCTACACCTCACTAATCTACTGTGTTCATCTAAGGTTCCTTTAATCATTCAAAGTTGTTTCACCATATCATGTTCTGGGCTCTGTCCTTTATATTAACTTTACTTAATCTCCATGCCCTTCATGTGTGTGAGCAACACTTTTAGTTTTATTAAACACGCCCAGGGTAAGGTATAAACCATCACCATCTGAGCATAGAAACAGATCAAAAAGAACCACAAAACAATTTCTGCCTCAATTTTACCATATCTCAGTTATCAAAAACCCCAAACGTCATCGAGTAATCCTAAAACCCATTTCAAATTAAACCTTAAATCCTGTAACTCCCCCCTTTTGTGACACATCTTATGTGTTACAAACTCAAAATCCTTCACTCGAGCTTAGGAGATTAAAAGAAAAAGGTTAGTCCTATCATATTAGGTATACATGCTCCGGCCCTTCAAACCTGTGTTTAAGGAATGAAGTCAAATTAATCATTATGTCAAATCTTTTCTTGGCTCCATCCCCAGCCTGCATCCTTGGAACTTCCTAGAAACAAAAACCTGTGTGTTAACCAGAACTTCACATTTCATACTCAGTTTTTCCCCACTTATGATCCAACCTGCGTTATAAAAAGAAAACTTAAAACAGAACAGTTATCAGTCATGTGTCCAACCTTAGTCCAGTCTTTATCTCAGTGTCCAGTCGGTCCAACCTATGGTCTGCCTGGTCCGTCCAGTCACCATCCATTTACACACATTCACTCACATGCATTAACATCAGGTCTTGCAAATAGTGGAAAATTGCGCACAAATAATCAGATTCTCCACTCTCAGCAAAATCAATTCATTCATTTTCTTTTAAGTTTTTCTCGGAAACTAGTTCTTTATGCTTTTGGACTGGATTGGCTCGCTGCAATCCTTTTAGACAGGGACTCACAATCTGATCAGATCCCCACAGGTAGCTCTTTCCTCTGCCCATTGTAATCTGGAAAAGGTCACCTTATGTTTGTTCTCCCGAGACTTTTGTCAGCGCTGTTATCCACTCTTTTGCAGGCCTGCTTAGAACAAAAATGAGAAGAAGAGAGCTGATTATTAGCTTATCAAAACACCAAACAAAATCACCTGACAGGTTTTTCTAAGTGCACTGTTACAAAAATGATGGACCCCCTTCGACATGTGCATGTTTGATAAAACTCCCTCTATTAAAATAAGAAAACAACACAAATCTAACCGATAGAAGTAACCCATCACTACAACAACAACCTCAACAATCTTAAACACAGAACATTTTGCCACAAGTTCTTCAGGGTCCTGACACTCTCAGGTCAACTAACATCACCTCACCTGCTCAATACACAGAAAATCTCGTTAAACACCACACAACTTGCACACCATCAACACTAAATTCTAAATTTTCTCTTCTGAAAACTTACTACACACTAAGCGAGTTGGACAACATGATAAACAGACTCCTATGCTAAACCTGCTATCTGATCTTCATGAGCTCTTTTGTATTCTAAGGTTAACGCATTTTCTATTTGTGTGTATGATTGTGTATATGTTTCTTTTTGTGGGTTTTTTTTTTTTCAGACTCCCTCACAAGGTTCCACTTAAACAGTCAGTTTTTCTCTTTCCCAAATTTGATCTCCTCCTTAAATAACAACATTCCTTGTCCTCAGCCAGAAGTTAGAGCTTGATTTTCAGGTTCAGGGAACAATTCACCCTGAAAGACAGTGAGTGTCTCCCTCTTTGGCTCATCACTCGTCATTGTTAATGACGTTTCCCCTCTGCCCCAGCGGCTTTACCCTTGAAGTCCGTCTCCTCCAGTGAGTCCAAGCTCACTTAGGGACCTAGGTTCAAGCAATCGTGACTGCGCCTTGCCTTAGGTTGTCCCAGGGTTTCGAGGTGGGATCTACCCGTCATGGGCTGTCCAGCCTTCCATGCTTCGCCTGATACGGGGGCCAACTGGGCACGGGTGCTATGAGGTGAGGGGACACACTGACTCTGGAAATCAAAGGAGTGTAAGCTGCTTTCTTCATTTCATCAGTATATTAAGCTATCTCACTTCTGATTATTCCCAACATTTCACCTGTAACAATTTGTGTACGTGTGTTTTCTATTCATTAATGTAATTGTTAGTTCATGTATTTATTTTCTCAGTCTTTCTTTTTCTAAAACATGTAATTAATATATTTTATTACTTTTCTTAAGACATTCAGTCTCTAATTGCTCTGTTTTCATGCTGCAACGTCTCTCCCCAGCTATAATCAGACTTCCTGTTTGACGCACACACTCTCTCAGGCCTCCTCTATTCACGCACTCTCCTATGAGTTATTATTACTTATTTATTATTTTGTACAAATCACACAGAATCATTCAAATCAAGTACTCACAACATTCACACACTTAGAAGCACTCAAAATACGCTTTCCTAAGAGTATTTTATCAAACCTGCTTGCTTAGAATCAGAAAGAGCAAGTAGACAACACTCAGTGCGTCTGTCCTCTTAAAAAGAAGAGAAATAAACACATATGGAACAATTCTCCCCATCTTAGACGAAATGTGACCTTTAATGTCCGTTTCTAAGTCATGTTCTTCTCTACACACGACTCTTGGCCTCCAGGGCATAAAACTTTAAACCTAAGTTTTTACTTTTACCAGAACTAGTACTTTACCAGAACCCTCATACGTGCAATAAGACTGCTATATGTGCAATTCTTTCTTTGACAAAGTTGTATTTTGTATTTTCTTACTCAGCTGTATATAGTATTGGTATTCTATTTTATTCTATTCTACTTTATTTTATTGCATTCCAGTGTTTTCTAATTTCTGCTGCATAACTTTGCACTTTTGCTTTAACAAACCAAATTTCCCAGCTGTGGGACTAATAAAAGTCATCTTTATCTTTAACTGATCTTTAACCTAATCTAAATCCTGTCTCATTCACTGCTGAAATTCTAGTTCAATGAACATGTGTTGCAGTTTAAAATTAAGAGAGGAAGTAACTCACACCCTAGTACTGTGTGTGTGTGTGTTAATGTCTGTGTCCCTTTAAATGAAAAAAGGTGAACACATGTGGTGAGTTTTCCTCAATTTACACAAAATATGACATGAAATATCCTTTTCTAATTCCTGTTCTTCTTTAAACACCATGAATGACCTCCAGGTCATAACCTTTGGACTTATAACTCTGATATAAGTCCACACAGCGCACCAAGCACAGAGAAGATTCAACCTCAGTGCTTCAGAATTCTCCTCAAAATTCAGAAACTGTTTCTGTCATTTATCTGCCCAAGAACTTCATCATATGGACCTCGCCGGGTCCAGTAATCTTCAGCACACGTATCTCACTGCAGCCAGTGAAGATTTAAAAACAGTTTATTGTCTCAGTTTACCCGGTATTAACTTATCAGGTGGACCGCAGCCGATCCATACATCTCAACACAATCGTGTGTTGACATTTACACAACTTATTCTTTACTTGTATCACAACACATCTAGTAATATCATCAGAATCACTTCAACATGGTAAACATTGATTTTCCTTTAAAATCAACTTACCCTTAAAACTCAAGATCACAGCTGACTCGATTCTCTGAAATCCTGAGTCAGTTAAAACACCTTGCTCAACTCACGGTGTTCTTTTCTCGGACCCCTTCGTCCGAGCTCACTCTTTTTACCCCGGCATCTCCCCCAGATTGTTACGAGATCTTCATAAACCCAAAAGTAAGCATATTATTTCCCTAATCAAAAGTGAAGCCGTTCCTCACACGGTAATTCTTCATCCAACAGCCTTTGTGTTTTGAAACCAAAAAGAGGAAGGAACAGCGCCCAATTTTAAACTGTGCATGTTGTCACTGAACAACACACACACACAGACACAGACCCAGGGCAATTCTTCCTGGATCATTTATCAACGTTCGAACAAACACAGTCCGCATTGATTATTTTCTGGACCTCAGCAGATCCACCAAAATTCATATAAATATATCAGCCATTAACCGATTTATTTCTTTTCCTCAGACCGCGCCGGATCTGTTACTTCAGCACAATAAACACTGATTTTCCTTCAAAATCAGTTTACCAAGAGCCACAAAACCATTTCTGACTCGATTTTCTGAACTTCTGTGTCACTTAAACATCCTGACAGCACCAGGTGTTTCTGTCGGACTTCCTCATCCGAAATGAATCCTTTTACTTGCAAATGAGCGTCTCCCAAAATGATCCTCTTGATCATTAGCTATTCACCGAGCCCACAACTCTCGGCAACACCACCTGACATATGCCCACGCCGGAGCTCCTCTTTGAAGTCTCAAAGAGGTACAGGAGTTTGACACTTATTAAACCATAAGCTGACCAATAACTCTTATATTCTTCTATTCTTAAACATGCATTGGTCTCTTTTTCTCTTTTACCATGAAATACCATATAACCTTTTAACTCAGTACTGTCTGTTTCTCAAAGTTTCATTATCCTTGCTTCAAAGCTTCTCATTACTTCCAAGTTACTCATTCATTACTTCAACGTTTTACTTTATTCTCGAGAATTCAGTTTTACCACTACTGCGCCAATTTAATAGTTAAGATCATCTACTCAGCGAACAGATAATTTAGAATTCAGCCAATTTGCACAAATTTGCTTATTGAACAGGTTTGTGCGTACCTTTTAATCTTTTTAGACCGGTCCTCTGTTCGCCTCATATCAGATCCAACCTTCGGCCACATTAGTTCTCTCTGATCTAATCTAGAAACTTCACGGTCTGCCGTACACAGAATCTCTTTTCCCTTTTCTTTGACAAGAGATACTCAAAAATTCTGCAAATTCTCTCCACTCAGGAGGAGGCTCACAGCTTTATTTCTTACTCTGTTTCTGGTTGGATTAAAATAACTCTTATATTAGAATCACCCTGTCCAGTGATACTGTATTTCAAAATCACCAAAGGCACGCTCACAAAACAGGAAAATGCTTCAGCAGCCTTAATGGGATCCCCATGGGCCTCTCACTGTCTATTTCCAAGCACCTATAATGAAACAACGGCACAATGAGCATGCCCTTTATCTACCCCTCATTTAATCAATGTATCTATTCTTTGTTAAAATTAAAAGGGGAAGTGACCGCACCCAAATTTTAACTGCGCACTTTTCCCCAGCAAAAAAGAACGGAAAAAGAGACTTTTACAGCCTCTCTCACACACAGCCTGCAGCCGGCTGGCACTTAAATCATTGCAGACAGTTTCTTACGTCACGGTTTCCAGCTGTATGAGTGGGTCCCTACAACCCGGATATACAGACCACTGCTCGTCTTTAAGAGACGTCAACAGGTCTGCAAATTCTCCAGGAATATCAACAAAAAATTCAAATTCAAATTCAAATTCAAATTCAAATTTTATTTGTCACATACACAGTCATACACAGTACGATATGCAGTGAAATGCTTACACAACTGCTCGTGACCTAAGGAAAAAAAGAAAGGGCTATGAATAAGATAGGAAATAAATATGAAAATTAAAAAGGGTAAATTTAACTAGGAAGGAATAAAATAAAATATATATATGAATTTGTTGAAAATAAAATAACTGTACAACACAAATTAGAATGAAGGGTAAATTTAGCTGGGAAGGAATAAGATAAAATATATATGAATTAAAGTTTAAAATAAAATAACTGTACAGCAAAATACACAATACACAGTATAGAAATATATAAGAATGTATGAAGAAATATAAATATATATACAATAACAGCAGCATTTTACAAGTATTAAATGGAAATGGAGAAATATAATGTCCAGTGTTGTGCAAACCACATTGTAGGTGTCTTGTGCAGTGCAAATATGCTTAAAGTGATTAAGTGTAAACAAAGTCCAGACTGTCCAGTGTGTGTGTGTAAGAACCATATGTGTGGGTCCGTTCTATGTGGTGGTGTGATGATTGAGAGACCGTATCGCCTGCGGGAAGAAGCTCCTCCTCAGTCTCTCTGTGTTGGTCTTCAGGGGAGCGGAATCGCTTTCCTGACCTCAACAGAGAGAACAGTCCGTTGTTGGGATGGCTGAGGTCCTTCACGATCTTCCTGGCCTTGGTCCAGCACCGCCTGCTGTAGATTGAGTGCAGGTCAGGGAGCTCGGAGCGGATGGTGCGCTCAGCTGATCGCACAACCCTCTGTAGAGCCTCGTCTGTCCTGCATGGTGCTGTTCCCGAACCAGGTTAAGATGTTTCCCGTCAGGATGCTCTCTATGGTGCACGTGTAAAAGTTCCTGAGCACCTTGGAGGGCAGTCGGAAGTCTCTCAAGCGCCTGAGGTGGTAGAGACGCTGTCGGGCCTTTTTCACTATGGTGTTGATGTGACAGGACCATGACAGGTCCTGCGTGATGTGAACTCCGAGGTATTTGAAGCTGTCCACTCTCTCCACTGGGCACTCGTTGATGACGGGGTCTGGTAGTTCCTCTCCTGCTTAGTACTGAAGTCCACTATCAACTCCTTTGTTTTACTGACGTTTAGAAGGAGGTTGTTCCTCTGGCACCAGGTCTCCAGATTCCTAACCTCCTTCAAGTAGGCCGTCTCGTTGTTATCAGAGATAAGGCCCACCACGACGGTGTCGTCAGCAAACTTGATGATGGTGGTGGAGCTGGTAGTGGCCACACAGTCATATGTGTACAAAGAGTACAGCAGGGGCTCAGAACACACCCTGGGGGCTCCAGTGCTGAGAGTGGTGGAGGCTGAGACATGTCCGCCCATCCTTACTGCCTGTGGTCTGCCAGTTAGGAAGTTGGAGATCCACTGACACATAGATGAGCTGAGTCCCAGGTGCTCCAGTTTGGTGGTGAGTGTGGAGGGATTATGGTATTAAATGCAGAGCTGTAGTCGATGAAGAGCATTTTAACATAATTCCCCTTCTAGTGTCCAGGTGAGTGAGTGATGTGTGGAGGAGATGAGAGATGGCATCGTCTGTGGAACGATTTGGACGGTAAGCGAACTGTAGTGGGTCCAGTGTGTCTGGTAGTGAAGAAATGATGAAGTCTCTGACCAGGCGTTCAAAGCACTTCATCACTACTGAGGTGAGGGCTACAGGGCGATAGTCATTGAGAGAAGCAGGGTGGGGTTTCTTCGGGACAGGAACAATGATGGACTCCTTGAAGCATGTGGGGATCACCAACTGAGATAAAGAGATGTTGAATATCTCAGTGAACACAGGTGCTAGCTGGTATGCGCAGTCCCTGAGGATACGACCTGGGATGCCGTCTGGTCCTGCTGCTTTCCTGGTGTTCACTCTCTTGAAGGCTCTCCTCACGTCATGCTCAGAGATGACGAGCACGTTTCCGGTGTTGGCAGTATCTTCCTGTCTGCAGCCGTTAGCGCCGCTTAGCGCTAGCATCGTTGTAGTCCTTAGCTGCAGCCTCAAGCAAGCATAGAAAGTGTTCAGCTCGTCTGCCAGAGTCCCGTCCGCGTTCGTCAAACCGGTTGTTGGTGCTTTATAGTCCGTTATTGTCCTTAATCCCCGCCACAGGCTCCTAGAGTCACTCTGTTGGAGTTGTGACTCTAGTTTCCTCCCGTAGCGCTGCTTCGCCTCTTTCACCGCCTTCCGCACGTCATAAGACGCGGCTTTGTACGGGTCCATGTCCCCCGTCGCGAGTCCCGTGTTGTAGGCAGCGGTGCGGGATCTCAGAGCGTCGCGGATGGTTTTATCCACCCACGGCTTCTGGTTGGGAAACGTTGTGATGGTCTTTGTCTCCACGGTATCATCTGCTAGTTTCGATGAATCCCACCACCGCTTCCGTAAACACGTTGACGTCATCATCGGAGCTGTTCCTGAACATGTCCCAGTCTGCGTCGTCGAGTGCGTCCTGTAACGCGGCCACCGATTGGTCCGTCCAGCGCGCGACCTTCCTCTGAACCGGAACTTCCTGTTTCAGCCTTTGTTTGTATTTTGGCATGAGGAAGATGGCGGCATGATCGGATTTGCCAAACGGAGGGCGAGATTGTGCCTTGTAGCCGTCCTTGACCGTAGTGTAGCAGTGGTCCAGTGTCCTTTCACCTCTGGTGGGGCAGGTGATATGTTGGTGAAAGTTCGCGCTGCGCGGCGTTTGAGGTTGGCACTATTGAAGTCCCCCCGTCACAATAAGCGCGGCGTCCCGGTGTTGTGTCTGATGCCGGGTGAGAGCCTCATGCAACTCGCATAAGGCAGTGTCCGTGTCCGCTTGTGGTGGTATATAAACGGCACTTATAATGACCGATGTAAACTCTCGAGGTAGATAAAAGGGACGACACATGATGGACAGTAG
Organism: Oreochromis aureus; assembly: GCF_013358895.1. NCBI lineage: Eukaryota > Metazoa > Chordata > Actinopteri > Cichliformes > Cichlidae > Oreochromis > Oreochromis aureus. Next base: position 42,194,314 of record NC_052947.1, read on the forward strand.
TTCCAGATTTGGTGTGCAGGAGCGTGTGAGAGGAACAACGTTCGCGCTGTTGCACCAATTGTTGTTCACCATTAAACACACGCCGCCTCCCCTTGACTTCCCCGAGTCCCGTGTCCTGTCCATGCGGTGAACCGAGAAGAACTCGGCCGGCTGGATGGCGTGGTCCGCACCGCTGGGTTCAGCCATGTCTCGGTGAAGCAGAGGAGATTGCAGTCCCGAATGTCTCTCTGGAACTTTATCCTGGCCCTGAGGTCATCAAGCTTGTTCTCCAGTGACTGGACGTTGGCGAGCAGGATGCTAGGCAGAGGTGTGCGGTGTGCACGAGCTCTCAGCCTGTTCCTGACGCCGGCTCGTTTCCCTCGAGGCCGCCGCCGGCGTCGCCCTTTGTTCTCCCTCAAGATCTCACTCGCCAGCTCGGATCCGGAGTTAAAACTTGAATTGTGAGTACATTGTATACCAATAGAAACAAGAGTGTCACTGTTATACCTAATGTACCCAATGGTGATGAATTTGACGATGTAAGAACGCTGAAAACTAACTTAAAAAACAAAAACGAAGAAAAGGTGGTCGGAGCAGTCGTGACGGCAGCCGACCTCACCGGCGCCATCTTAGTCTTTGGGCCAAGAAAAAACACAGCTTTTCTTGGCCCACGGTGGTCCACAAATTTTCACTGACCACGGCGGGTCCGCAAATTTTTCACTGACCACAGCGGGTCCACAAATGCATAGGTAATACTTTTTAATCGTCTCTCATAGCTCACAGTATTTATTCTCAGAGTTACTTCAACACAACAGACCTTAGTTTCACTTTACTGCTCGGCTGGCTTTACTGCAAAACCTCAAGCTTACGGCTGACCTGAGTTTCTCTTAAATCATATATCAACTTCCTCGGACTCTTGCGTCCGGTATTTTACTCTTTTTCTCACAATTAAGTGTCTCCCTAACAATGATCCTCTGCGATCACCAGGGCTATATCTGAGGCCACAAAATCTCAGTGGGGCCCTTCCCCCAGTTTAATACCCAGGAAACGTCTTTCCCGGGGGTGGAGTCCTCCGGCTCCGTGACTTTTAGACACTTATAATCTCTTTATTCCTCAATCACAGCTCAATCTCTCTTCTCTCTATTTTCTTAACACAACGTCTCAAATTACTTTTAGCTCAGTACTGCTTTTTCCGAGCGACCGTGAACACAACACTACTCTTAAGTTTCACTTTCGTTGCAACAAAGGTTTTCGTTTCAAACAAAACTCAAAACAGAGATCAATGGATGACCACTTGACTACATATTCTAGAATTATAATCTGCTACAGCACAATTTCAGTTTAAGAGGTTTGTGCCTTACCTTTTTGCGGGCCCAATAGTCAAGCGATCACCGTGACGTCTGCCGTTCGATCACCTGATCTGGCCGACCTCCGCCTCGACAACAAACACCTGTAATTCTTTCTGCTGATCTTTAGTTGCCCGCATCCTCCACCAAATGAAGCGAGATCGATCAACTGTAGACCAGACAACAAACGACGGAGGCCCAGAAAAGTACAATCAAACGATGAGTTTATTGACAACGGAGAACAACCGTCAGCATATGGCTTATTTGCTCTGACAGAAATACACTGAGTTCTGGTTTTATAGCATAGAGGATCACACCCCCACATACACGTCAATACAGGTCAAAAATACATTATGTCCAGTCATTGTTTACAGACAAGGGTACATCTTGTACATCTCTAATAACTATGAACAGACATATAACTTCTCTTTTTGATAACACCTTCCTTTTAAGGTAATAACTTCAAGCTTCAGGGCCTCTAAGGGCTAATAATGGACCCTCGTCCTCAATCACTAAGTAGACAGAATTGCAGCAGGTCTCAAAGAAAAGCAGAAGACACTTGGGCCTTCGCTCAGGCCTGCTACTAGATTTATGTGTATTGTAAGCATGCATGCAATTAACCTGCTATGTTCTCATCTTCCCTCAACATGTATCACCTGGACACTCTCACCAGTGAAGCTTAAAACCCTCTTGGATAGAACATCAACTCTAAACAAGCACAGTTATGCATTGTGTATAGAATGAACTCAACCTGTGAATAGAATGAATGTGATGACAAACATATTCAATGCAATATGAACCCTGTAAACAATATTACTGATAAAATAATACTGTAGAACATGTTATTAATGCATTTATCATAAGGCAGAGTATATGGCAGCAATAAAAGAATCTCTAAATCCCAACAGTAGCAACAGGAGAGAGAGGGGGAGAGAATGAGAGAAGAAGAAACAGCTGACAGCATAAACACAGAATAACTCCAGCTTTGTGTCTTTTTTCATTCTAGCTGAAGTCCGGGACAAACTGCGTCTCTTCTCAGCTCAATACGAAACGCGTAATATTGTCTCTGAATGAGGGACCATTTCATTTTTTAAGGAGCCGTTGGCAACTCTACTAACTAACCTTATGAATAAAATAAAGTTCACTATCAGTAACATCATAGCACCCACCCAGCTGTATAGAAACTCCGTCATGCTAGCTAGTACGCAGTACAAGTTATTGTAACTGACTGTAAAAAGTCAGCACAAGGAAAATAAACTACCCCTAAACTTGGTTTATATCTGACCCAGATAGACTGCAGGTCATAACTTCTTACCTGAAGTTCAGTTCACCTGACGCTCCGACCGGCAGCCGCCTCGGGTCTCTCCTCCTCCTGCCTCCCCTTCCCTCATCCACCTGCTGGCCTCCGGGGAAGCTCCGCCATAGCCACCACCATACAAATTTTTATACATCGGCCAGCATCTGGACAATCCACCACCTCTCATTGTTCATGCTGTTACAAAAAAAAAAGAAAAAAAAGTCATCAGCCGACCAGGCAAACGCCCAATGGCCAGTCCAGCTATGTTAACCTGTTAATCTGGGGTGGAGAGCCTCCGTCTCCTCTCACCTTCTCAGTCTCTTCTGACTCTGGACACTTGCAGAAGGAAATCAACCACAGCAGTTAGCAACAAAAGCAGCAGAAGTTTATCAAATATCTGTTAACTTGCAGGATGAAAACACAGTTTTCTCTTATAATCACAAAGACACACTTTATGTCTTTTAATCAGAGAAAGGAGAAACAGGACAGGATCCTGCAGAGTGTTGTCTTTATAACAAAGGTGACAGACTCAGGTGGTTTGATATAAGCAAGACAAAAACAGCAGAGAAACAGGAGGAGGACGCCTCCATCTACTGTCTGTCTCATTATTAGTGCTTTATACAGGATGAGAGCTCTTTAAGGACAAACTGCAGCACAGCATGGTTGAGTCTGCGTCCTCACCACAGTTCGCGGGCCAGATATTTGGTGAACCGTCTGCTCGGTGTTTCCTGAAACGTTTAAGTACGTTTGGCTTCACACCGACAAACAGACCCAGCTTCGGCACAAACCTAAACTATCTAACCGACCAAAGAGCCGCGTTAAGTGGCGATATCGCTAACGTCACGTAACTTAGCCGTAGGTTAGCTAAATGTGACTTGACTCGGACGCCCAAGCGGTGTTCGCTGATATGATTTCTGAAATCATTCAGGTCACCTCTACCGAAATCCTTAAAATAACGCTTCCTGTTATTCAGGCTCGCATGACGAAGGAAGATCCGGAGCCTTTAGATGCGGGGAAAATAAGCCCGTCCCTCGGAGACTCGATCTCAGCCGCCATCGGCAGCACTCTTAATGTCCCGAAACATGAGAGCGCTGACGAGCTGACACGGATGGTTGAGGAAGAGATCTCCGAAAAGGTCAGCTCAGCAGTTGCCCTGATCGCAGAAAGCCCTGATTTGCCGCAAGACCCCGCCGTTTATGTTAGCGGCAAATGTAGTTATATTAAAAAGCTGCACCGCATGGTTTGTCACGCTGCCTCGTGCATTAAAGGGAATGTAGCACGTATGCTGCGCTGCAGGTGCGTGACAAGCAGGTCTGATTCCGGCTCAGAAAGTAGGGATTCAAAGATGTCAGTGCAATCAGCAATCACAGAGATTTCTGTGATTCTGTCATCAAGGAGCTCAGGTGGAGAGATGACAGAAGGAGATAAAGATCCAGATGATGAGGAGAAAGAAACTGAGCTCCCAGACGAAATAAAACCCACTGCAGAAAGCCAAAGTATCCGAGCTCCAACCCCAGTAGAACAGGTTGCAGCTGACATTGTAAATGAGATACTTGGGAACATGGATTCAAACAGTGAAGAGCTCTGTGACAGGTGTAGCTTACCCAAACCTGCCTTTAATGCAGGATTCATTATCAACAAGCTGAGAGACTTCTTCTCCAAAGGTGTGCCGTCCACCTCTCACTCCGGGCTCAAAGCACGCAAACATCGCTTTTCCATGTTTGCGAAAAAACAATTTGAAAATATGAAAAACGAGCTGAGACAAGAAATAAAGACAAACAGGAAATTTGTTGTTTGTCTAAAAAACGTTTCCAAGTATCCCAAGAGTGACACAGTGCCCTCCGATGAAAGCATAGCTGTCAGCCTCCCAGGGTCAGAGCCTCATAGTCCTCGTCCCCAGAGCGCAAATCAAGCCCCTTCCAGAAATTTGCTTCTACGGTACATACGTTCTTCTCCAGTCGACTTTGACGCCATTAGATCGCACGTTAATCAGTTGTTTGACAAATTAACTAAGAAAGAAGAGCTCTCCACTGAAAAAACCTTTGAGAACTTTAGAAATAGTGGGGCAACCAGAGACTTTACTGTGGAGTTAACGGCAAAAGTGTTTGATCTACTTATGATGGATCGAATGTATCAAATCCCCGAACCTCTAATGGGTAGATCCCTCTCAGACACCGTCATCTCCAGGACTCCACGACAAACACCTGGCTCAAAGCGTCCCTATTCTGCTGAAGTCCTCTATGTCCTCGTAGAAGACGCAGTAGAAAAGTTTTTACAAAAGCTTTTACTCTGGCTGAACAATGAAGACAAAGATCAAGTGATTCAAATGGACGAGGTGTCTGGGGCTGTGAATGACATCCAAAACGTTATGTTAAGGTTCAAAAGTTGGAGAAAAGGAGTACGGAGGGCTCACAAGCAAATAACAACTCTGGTCCGGAAGATGTGGTCAAAGCAAAGATTTATTGATTACACGCGTGGAGTCCGAGGCTGGGCAAAGTCAGCAATCGAACTGAACTCACGATGATTAAACAAAGGTTTTATATGGGTACAATAACAAAGCCCCCCTCTTTTGCAAAAATAGACAAAGTACAGCTTACATCACTTAAACCACAAAATGTTCCTGCTAACTTTAACATAGTTTTACAGAACATCACGTCTCATCTCCATCCCGGTGTCGCCCCACGTACGCTTCCTTATCTTCCTGTAGATCAGGTATACTTCCTGTAAGCATCTGACAATCTGCCAGCACAATTTGCAATTGCAGCAAAAACACATCTTGACTTCTTACCTACCAAAATAGATCTGTTATGGTGTGTGTGTGTGTATGTGAGAGTGTGTGTATGTGTGGGTGCCTGCTGTGTAGGCTATGTATGTGTCATGACCCCCGTCTGCACCTTTGCTAACCTCACACTGCTCGTCTTAGCCAGACATCAGGCCTGTGCACCTACACAGCTGAACTCTGTGTGATTTCTAGGGTAAATGTCACACTCGAACCATGAAGGAAACTTACTCAAACTGAACTGAAACTTAAAACTTACTCAACAGATATAAGGTATAAATGATAAAAACTTAAATCTTAACTTTAAAGAATATAAGTAATAAAAGATAAAAATCACTCCAGGCGTATGTAAGCAGGTGTGTTGCCATTCCTTTCAGAGCTCCTGTCCTCCTCACCGTGTATTGGCTGATCCTTAACGCCTGCCAAGAGTTTCTGACCTTCACTTGACCAGGAGCCACAGCTCTTTAATAAGCTCAAATGCAATCATGTATAAAAGATTAAAATCATTTTCATAACAAAAGTTCTCTCTTCTCAGATCTACCCATATGTTTGCTCGTCTCTACTACAGTTCAATCATTGAAAATCACACTGATCAGCATGCTTTGTGGAAATTACAGATTACATCATGGCAAAAGCATTTTTCAGACCCCTCACTCCTCCTTTTGACCTCTGACTGACCAGAGGTCACCATACTTTCAGGTGCTTCACTCCTCGTCCCACACCGCGACTCCCATGTCCCTCAAAGGCATCATGGGTATGTGGGCTTCTGCTCCTGGATCCACTGCCTTCGTGATCACCTTTTCTAACAGAGCTCGGGCACAAGGAATGAGACAACAGCCACAGGTCACCAAAATACCCACCAACACAGCTAATGAAAGCATAATGGGAAGTACAAACCCTTTCCACTGTCCGAAGACCGAGGTCATCCAGCCCTCCAGCGGATTCTCAACCCCGAATGTTCGTGCATGGTCTTAGAGAGCGTTTTCAGCCCCTCTAAAGCTCGAGTGACTGACCCGTCTGGAGCCGTGTTATTAGGAATAAAAGTACAGCATTGATCACCGAACATCGCACATACACCGCCTCGTTCTGCTAACAACATGTCTAAAGCCATTCTATTCTGCACCCCATCAACGAGGTCGGACCCACTTGCTCCACTAGCCCTTCCATCCCATCTCGAGTAAGGTTAGAGAGTCTCAGCAGATTATAGTGAACATAATTAATTCTATCCACATTCTTGTTAGGGGTCACAGGAAAGAGAGCAGCGATTATTGGAATATTTTCAAACCAAGCGGCTATTTGATCTGCAAGCTTATACTCATTTGGAACTCCCCTGGGCACTCCTATTGAGTCTATCCAGGTCGGCGAGTCCATCCTAGGATCATAAGCATGTGTTCCCTCAGCCCCTCTTTTTCCCAGAACGTGTCTCTTGCGCCTAGCTGTCAGTGTGCGTGTGTCGTGCGTTGGGAATGCCTTCACCCGGTTTCCTATTAACATAAGTGGCGCACCTAGCCTCACCATTGCGCACGTCCCCACGCTTCCCAGAGGAACACGAGCCAAAAGAGTTTTATGTCCGCAATAATAATAAAGCCCACTTCTAGCCCAGGTCCCAATCAAAGTGTTTGCATGACTTACATTGTTTGTGGTTCTCCCGTTTTGGTAACCGAACACCAACTTGGGTCAATTTCTCCCACCTCATATTTCACGTGATCTGTGGAGAACTTAAAACACGTATAATTATCTTTTTCGGCATAAATGGTCCCCGCCCGTATGTTTATCGGTTTGGGGAAATAAACTGGACAACACCGTGCAGTTCCCAGTGCTCACCACTCCTCTGGTCAGTTGCAGCATACAGTCATAGCCCCACTGATCCTCTGGGTGTAGTGGTGCTGGTTCTGTGAACAAACGTGGTCTAGCCGACGCACAAGCCACACAATTTGACACCTGCTGTTCCTCGGCATTTAATGCCATCCAGTCCAGCCACAGGTTGCTGTCACTGAACCCGGTGGCGCGTTCTATCAAATCCTTTGGTTTTAACCTCGTATAATCTACCGTGAGGACTCGCCTGGCTTTTGGTTCCCGTTCCTCTGGTGGTGCGGTGGACGACACGTTTCCTACTGGCTTGGGTTTTGGGTTGACAAGATTTATCCTAATTACCCCTGTCGGATCTGTTCCCACCATATCTATCCCGATTACCAGGTAAAACACACCTCCCGGACTTTCTGACCTAGGGAGAGCATTCCAAGGACCCAGGGAAAGAGTAATGGGGTTCTGAGAAGTGGAAAAATCCTCTGTATTGCTATCCCTTTTAACCCTTCAGGCACTTGCGGCTGCCACCCCACTCCGGTCCATCCTACCACATTCCCCAACCAGGAATACACCACTGCCCTGCAGTATAAGACCCCAGGACAGCGTGACTTCCCGACTGGAGTGAGGGCTCCCTCCCGTGTGCATATGGCAGGGTGACTACAAATCCACACATCATATCCCCTCCAGCTGCTATTTACCCCTTCGCAATCTATCACTTCACATAAGTCAAACGTATACGCACTTGTGGACCCTTTAACGTAGTCCAACTCTAGCCCCTTATATCTGCTGAGACACCCATCCTTTATACCCGAGATTTCACGCTTTGTTCTCACCCTTGGCCCCGTTTCGTGAACGATCCCTCTTGTGGTGCTGGAGTGGGCTGGCCTCCGGGTCCGGACAGTTCGCTTGGGTTTTCTGCAAAGTATAAACGAGCAAACATACGGCCATAATTAATATCATCACAGACATCAAACTCACAATAACAAGTAATATTTTAATTTGTGCCCTCTCTTCATGAGGGTCTAATTCACGGCGTGGCATTTTTCAACGTGTATTTAATGATTAAAAATAAAAGAATACAAAGCGTGATTTTTCTGAGTCTCTTTGCTGCTTGCTTTTCTCTTTTCAGCTACCCTTCTCCGGCCACTCAGTTTGTGGTTGCTCCTTTCTGCAGGCGGCGACCTCCTCCTTTGCGGTTCTTCTTGCTTCGCCTCTCGGGTAGACTATCGATCGGCCCGTTGCACGGGGAGAGGATTTATTTTGCCTCTTAGATTTATTGCCCCGTGTCCGGTGGAGCGGGTCCTCGTCCACTAGGCTCTCGTCTGCTGCCGCACACTGCGTCCAATGGAACCAGGTGTCGCCTTTCCCTTTCAGCTGGACCGCTGTAGCCGTCCGCCCTGTCACCTCGTATGGACCTGTCCACCTGGGTTCCTTCCACTTGCGTTTGATGACCTTTAGCCACACCGCCTTGGCGTCAGGGACCTCTCCTTTCTCTCTGGGGTTCTCACACGTCACCTGTTTTGTGAAACTGGACACAAGGGCTTTCAACTCGTTAAAATATTCAGCATGAGACCTGTTCCTTTTCTGGGGCTGCTCCGCCGAGACCACTGTCCAAGGGGCTGGAAACTGTCTCCCGGTCAGCAGCTCGTGCACGGGTAAAGCCTGTTGACTGATTCACAGAACATCGTATGGTCATCAAAGCAATGGGGAGTGCAGCTACCCAACTTAACCCTGTTTGTGCGCATATTTTAGCCATCTTATTTTTAAGTTCAGATTCATTCTTTCTACTTTTCCCTGAGACTGGGGATGATACACTGTCCCAAATTTATGCTGCACTCCCAACATTCTCTCTACTTCTTGCAGATCCTGGTTTTTAAAGTGTGTGCCATTATCTGATCTAATCCTTCGGGAAACCCGTGTCATGGAATGTAATGGTTAATCAAACACTTTATTACACTCTTTGCGTCTTCCTTCCGGGTTGGCCAAGCCTCGGGCCAGCCGGTCAAGGCATCAACACACACCAACAAATACCTCACACCACCGGGGCCTGTCTCAATCATGTCAGTGAAATCAATAACAATCTCCTCTCCTGGTCTCTCAGGGATCAAAAACTTACCCGGCTCTGGTTTCACTGCTGGTTTGGGATTGTGTGCTCCACAGATTAGACATGTTCTGGCCTTCTCCTGTACCATGTTCCTTAATTCCGGTGCCACCATCGACACAAGTTTTTCTCCATTTGTTTTATACCCACGTGGCCCAGTCCGTGAGCTTCGCTTACCTTCTGCTTTGCCATTTTAGTCGTCAAAACTGGACGCCCGTCCGGGCTCCTCCACAGGCCTTCCTCCTGCCAGGCTCCTCTAGCCTGCCACACCCCCTTTTCCTCTGGGGATGCTTCCTTCTGAGCCTGTCTGACCTCCTCCAAGGTGTTGGTGCTCCCCTCTTCTTCTGCCGTTACCTGCACCATTTGTCTCTGTCCTTTGTAGCCTGCGGCCTTTTTTGCAGCTTCATCCGCTATCCGGTTTCCTCTTGCCACCGGATTGTCTCCCTGTGAATGTCCTTTGCATTTTACAATACTCACCTCATCTGGATCCTCTAGGGCTTTCTCCAGTTCCTCCATTTCCTTCTTGTGGCAGATCGGTGCGTTGGTTGCAGTTCTGTATCCAGCTCTCTTCCACTGAGCCAGCTCCACCTGTGCGGCTCCAAACGCATATGCTGAGTCAGTGTAAATGTTCACTTTCAGGTTCTTGGCCAACCGCAGCGCTCGGCTCAGGGCTATCACTTCAGCTCTCTGGGCTGACTGCTGTCCCTCAATCCTTCCTGCCTCTATTACCTGATACTCCTGTCCTACTCTGCGAACTACAGCATACCCTGCTTTAAGTCCTTCTTCATCTCTGTGGCAGCATCCATCTGTGAACCACTCCTCTGCTCCTGCTATGGGTTCCGCTTTTAGATCCTTTCTCACTTTCTCTTCAACCTGGGCTTTCTTCACGCAATCATGTGGTTCCCCTGACCCCATTAAATCTGCCATATTAATGCCTTCATGTGTGAATGTCAGGTTAGGTGCATCTAAAACTTTGCTCAACCTCTGTTGTTTCAGTGGGGTCATTGTGAACGCCTGTGAGTTCACATAAGCCACTACACTGTGTGTGGTGAGCACTTTCAGTGGGTGTTCCCTTACTATGTGTGCTGTTTTCTGGATGATTTTTGCGACCCCTGCTGCGTGTCGTGTGCATGTTGGATGTCTTGCTTCTATTGGGCCCAGTTTTATGCTAACATACATGAGCACATCTCTACTCCCCCCTTTTTTCTGAAACAACTGTGGAATAAGTTGCTCCAGTGTCCACCAGGAAGGGTAGTTCTGTACCTTCCACGGTCATCGACAGCATGGGTTCTGCCGCACCCACACTGTTCGGTCCCTCCGGGCGGCGTCAGTATTGCTCCCCATCCCAGCCCCAGTCAGCGACTGGATACTGGGCGACAGGCGCTGCACTGGGATTCGGAGCTTGGTGCGCCCCCCTGTACGCAGCTCCTCCTCTGATGTTTCCGCGTGCCTGGGGTTGATAGCCTCGTCCTGCGTAGTTGCGGGTTGCCGCAAGGCATCCTCTGGCCCAGTGCCCCTCCTGTCCACAAAGGAAGCAGCAGTTCCCACTGTAGTTGTTACCTGGAGACCCCAGAGGCCGAGCTCTTAGTCCGCTCCTGCCGGATCCACCACGCCCCTTTTGCGAACCACCGGTCCCCCAATTCCCAACGGGTCTACATTGCCCTGGTGCATTGGCGGGCCAGCGGTCATCAGGATAGAGACCCGGATCCAAATCCGGCCAACGCTTTCAAATAGCACAGTCAGTGTTGTGGGTTTCTCCGGGATTCCGATGACTCTGCCACTGACTGATCCAGCTTTGACGCAGCTGGGAAAACAGACTTTGAAACACCGATATGTGGTGTCACCACAGGTGCCTGTAAATCTCATGGGCAGGGATCTGCTTGTGAAACTGGGAGCAACTATTATGTGTTCGGCAGACGGCCTGACGGTCTCTCTGCCAGGAGGAAAAGAATTCCCGTGCCTGGGATCGCCTTCAAAGACTCAATATCTGGTCAGAGACCCTGAGCAGTCCACAGCAGAAATATACTGGGGACGACTGGTGGAGGAAGGCATTCTGAGAATATACCAGCAATGGAGACCCTGGATAATGAGCTTGGCCGTCTACTCTGAGCCTAGAGATCCTTACCACGTCACCCTTTTTATGATAAGGAAGAAGACGACACCTATAGGGAACAATTTGAGAGTGATCTAGAGGAGAAACTTGGAATGTAAAAACACACAATATTTACATTGGACCAGAAGGTGTCGCGTGGCTGTCAAATTAACGGATGAACAATTGCCCTGGTACCATGTGGGAGAGGATTCAGCCCCTCACATTACTTTGGCGGTCCATGTTGGTCATGAGGCACGAGAACTAGGGCCAATGGTCAAGCGGGCGCTGGACAACTCTTGGTGGCAAGGTACGCAAATTCCAAATGTTTGGTATGCTCCTAAATGTAAAATCTATCGTATACTTTGTTGGTCTAACGATGCTGTGATTTTAGAACACAAAGAAATTTCTAGAACACATGGCAGACAGAAAACAGATCATCCAGACGCGGTGGCTGAACTCCCCAAACTGCCTGACACATTGTGGTCCAGAGGGCCAACTGATGTGGGTTTAGCTTCCTGTTCACCTGTTCTTTTCGAGCTGAAGTCGGATGCACCCATCAATAAACCACAGTACAGGCACAAACCAGAGGCTGGACGAGGTATTGCAGAAACCATTGAAGGGCTGTTGCAGGTAGGGGTGTTAGAACCATCACACTCATACTGGAATACGCCTATTTTACCAGTTGAAAAACAGGGCACGGGAAATACAGAATGGCACATGATTTGAGAGCTATTAATGCCATATTACGCACTGAAACTGTTCCTGTGCCTAACCCATACACAGCTCTCACTGCAATTACATGGGACCAGAAATGGTTCACTTGTATTGATTTGGCTAATGCCTTCTTTTGTCTTCCACTGCACGAGTCACTCAGAGACATTTTTCATTTACATACAGAGGCAGACAGTTCAGATATACACGGTTGCCACAGGGCTTTGCACTGTCCCCAGGCATTTTCAATCAGGTGCTGAAAGAAGCCCTGTCACCATGTCAACTGCCTGAGGGCTGCACATTAATCCAGTATGTTGATGACCTCCTGATTGCAGCTCCTTCCGTGGCGGCGTGTACGGCAGCCTCGCTCGCAGTGTTGAATCGACTGGCAGAATGCGGCTTCAAGGTCAGTAAAGAAAAACTGCAGCTGGTCCGACCGAGGTAACTTTTCTGGGCGGGTGATTGCACACAATCTGTGGGGTTAATGAGCACACACAGAGACCAAATTCTCACACATCCCAAACCACGCACGGTGAAAGAATTGCTTTCTTTTCTAGGGTTGACAGGTTACAGCAGACAGTTCATTCCAAACTACGCAGGTAAAACCGCCTTTAAGGGACCTGATTAAGAAAGTCGGCGCTTTCGAAACCTGAGGGCTGAGTTGTCTTGGACACCGGCCACAGAGTCCGCGTTCATTTCATTGAAGCAGGATTTGTCGAGGGCCACTGTTATTAAAAGAACACAGACCCCAAAGCAGGAAACAAGCACAGATTCAGTGAGCAGTGGTGAGGAATCTGTACCATCACCTTCAACGGCAAATTCTGGGAGCATTTCTCCAGAAAAATGCTCTCTGGCATCTAAAATGTCACCTCCAATGCCAAAATCTGGCGTTGCACCTGCAGAGCATCCAGAAAAATGCTCTGCAGGAGTTTCAGGCTCTCTCATGGTTTCCTCTAAAATGTCAGAGAATGGTTCTGTGTCAGTGCCATCTTCTGATGTTGAGAAAACGTCCGATGACCCCGCCTTCTTCCTCTTCGTGAGCGTTCTTGCAAAATCTAAATCTAAGACCAAACAGTGTGTGTCTCTGTCAGCAGAACTAGACGTGGCCATCAACCGTCTGACAGATCTGATCAAGCCTGAACTCAGCAGCACAGAGTCCACCACGAGTCTCATGAATAACGGGAAACAGTTCATGAAGAAAATAGCCAAATCCCTCATCAAGGAGTTTGGCTCCCCAGAAAGTGTCTTAAAGGCTGCGATGGCAAATGAGTCATCTTTCGATGAGGCTGTGGTAAGGCATCTAAAATCAGCCTCGGAGTCATCCCCAGTCCTCCAAAGAAATCCAAAATTTGCAGGTTCTTTTTAGCGGTGGGAAAAGCTCTGCGAAAGCCTTTAGGTGGTGCATTAAAGCCAGAGATGATTAAAATGAGCTTTTTGGCTTTTCCCCACTGCCCTGCTTCTTTTAACGTCTTGAAGCAGAATTTTAGCACCAAATCAAAATTTAAAACATCACCATAAAATTTTTAGATCGGCCCTCAAATCCAAATTCTAACAACTGTAGTTCACGCCATCTCGTCTCCTTTTTGATTTCCATCCCCCCCAACCGGTCGCAGCGGATGGCCGCCCCTTCTGAGCCCGGTTCCGTTGGAAGTTTCTTCCTGTTAAAGGGAGTTTTTCTTCCCCACAGTCGCCCAGTGCTTGCTCAGAGGGGGATCATTTGATTGTTGGGGTTCTCTGTAGTACTGTAGGGTTTTGACCTTACAGTACAAACAGGGAGGAGACTTTGTGATTTGGCTTGATTTTTAAAATATATCATTCGGCATGAAATAAAAAAATCCAAATCAAAAATACATTCCAACTTTGTGTTTTTCTTCTGTTATCAAATATGTAGAAAGTGTTGCAGGTGTGATTTCAGTCATTTTGTATCAATATATAGCCAACATGTGTCTGTTTGTGATCATGTTGCATCTATTTTTGTCTGATTTGTGTCTTAGTTTAGTCGGTTTACATCTATTTTGTGGCCCAATTTAGTTGTCTTACATATATTTGTGGCAAAATGTGTGGATCCTGTTTGATATTGCTATGTTTTGTCTTAATGCTTCACTTTGGTTGTTGAAGTTTGTGCTCATTTTGATTCTTGAAACAACACTTTAAACTTCTCGTCAACCAGAGCCCCACTCGGAGTGATGGAGAGAATCGGAAGAACAACCTGGGTCATGGCTGAAAGCAGTCTGTGGAGAGAAACTGTGACTACGGAGTAATACAGACAGGTTAAAGTTTTCTTATTTGTGACTGAAACTTGGCTTAATCCTGGTGAGTTAAGCCCTATTGTGGTCGCAAATTTTTGAAGCCATCCTGATGACCTTCTCCCACCAACGATGTGGAGATCCAACCCTTTTAGATCCAATTAAAACCAAGACACTCAAAAAGAATCTGTAAAACAGTAGAATTCTTGGAACAGAGTTTAATACACTGAATCATATGAACAGCAGGAAAAAATACATACAGACATTTAGCAAGAAAATTACATAGCAGAAAGCAAGCAAAGCAAAACCCCGGGGTGTACAGCCTTCAGCACAGACAGCAGAGCAACACAGAGACGGACAGGTAGCAGCAGCAGGAGGAAAAAGAGCCCTGGGGGCGTCCTCTGGTACCTGATATATAGTGAAGCGAGATCGATCAACTGCAGACCAGACAACAAACGACGGAGGCACCAGACGAATGCAATCAAACGATGAGTTTATTAACACAGGAGAGGCAACATCTGCATATGTCTTCCTCTGACAAAAATTCATCAAAAACTGGTTTTATACCATAGAACATTAACGCCCACACATACACGTCAATACAAGTCAAAAATACATTGTTGGCAGACATGAGCGCATCTTATACATTTTAATAACTATAAACAGTCATATAACTTCTCTTTTCTATAACACCTGCCTTTTAAGGTAATAAACTTCAAGCTTCGGGATCGTTAAAAGCTAATAATTGACCCTCGTCACCAATCACTAAGTAGACTGAATTGGCGCAGGTCTCAAAAAGAGAGCAGAAGACACTTGGGCCTTCGCTGAGGCCTGCCACTAAATTAATAAGTGTATTGTAAGCATGCATGCAATTAACCTGCTATGTTCTCATCTTCCCTCAACATGTATCACCTGGACACTCTCACCAGTGAAGCTTAAAACCCTCTTGGATGGAACATCAACTCTAAACAAGCACAGTTATGCATTGTGTATAAAATAAACTCAACCTGTGAATAGAAAGGTCAATGTAATGACAAACATATTCAATGCATTATGAACCCCATAAGAAATATTACTGATAAAATAATACTGTAGAACATGTTATTAATGCATTTATCATAAGGCAGATTATATGGTTACAATAAAAGAATCTCTGAATCCCAACAATAGGGACCAGTATCCCCGCCCCCTGCTGCTGGGTAACTTTCCCACGCGCCCAAAGTGTGTGTGTGTGTGTGCGTGTGTGTGTGAGTATATCGTATGATATTTTATCGTGATGTGTTCAGGCAATGTTACTGTTTTGGTTGTGCTGCATGAAAGAACTCTCCCCTTACATTAACTGCCCTGTTACTGTACCACCTTAATAAACCTCGGTGAAGCAAAATGTCTTGTGCTTAAGACTCTACATGAAAGTTACAATATATATGTTCAGTGCACATAGATATATAGTGTATATAGTTACATAGTTATACATATCATACAAAAATCCACCACACTTTCTCTGAATTCAGATTTATCTTTTGGTCTGCAGCTATGTGACATTCAAATTTGCAAGCTCAATTTTTCTGATCACATTCCTTTTATAATCCAAATTTCGGCACCAATAACTAAGCATTTATCAGATATCACCTCTAACCACAGCTACAGGCCCCGTGTCTTATTCAACACCATTAATTCTGTTATCACCCCTCCACCCACCACACTGACCAGGGTCTCCAGCCACCTGTGAAAAGGGTTAGATCGATTGATTGACTTGATGGAAAGTTCACGTTCAGTTGGACTGCTGGCCCAAACTTTATTACTTCATGCCTTCTTCATCTGTCTTGTGCACTGCTCACTGCTTTGCTGGATGACTGCAGCTATTTAACTAATCCAGCCTTTCTGGAAATACACACTTATGTTGTCTCAATAACAGCTGGAAGCCTGAGCTGTAAAAGCTCCTTTCCTTCTTGCACTGGAAGCACAAAGCAGTCAGGCAGAAATCCACCTGCGGCCTCACTCCTGCAGGTGAGGCCCTGTGCTGAAGGTAAAACACCTCAGCCCGTTCATTTCTGTGTCTGACAAGTAGAAACACGAGAAACTTTTCGCCCTACGAGTAGCTCAAGGATGAGTTTTATCTGTGAAAGTTCAGATTAGCCAAATGTAGCCGAGACCCCTTTCATTCGTGTTACCTCCACCCTAGAAGCAGCTTGGCCACCACCCAAGTAAACTCCCCTAATTATACATAGAGGCGGTGGCTTATGACACCAACTGTCTGCCATCTATAATCCAGTTCTGAGATCCTTCCCAGACAGTTTAACGCTGACTCACATCGTGGGCCATCTGACCTCAGGAAATTACATGATTGGGTGGAGCTAGGTTTCACGATGAGCTCACCCGAAACCTTGGCTGATTGTGACCTACAACAGTGGTCTGACCTCAGACCATGTAAGTATCAGTAAAGCCAGAATGCAGTTATGTGTATTCCCGTTTGTGTGTGTTACGCCTGTCGATGCGTTGTGTTCTGACCTTTAAGTAAGAGGCAGGAGACAGCACTGGATCTCTGGGCCTCTTTACTGTCAATCACTGTAATATACAGAAATACAGAAAACCATGAGTGGTGTGTGCTGTGCATCTCCTCCGGCCATGCTGAAAGGAGCTGTGCCTTTAGACTCTTTCTTCTTCTTTGATCCCTAGCTGGCGTTAGATCTGGATCGACTCCTAAGCCCATATGCTGCTGTGGGTGCCAATGGTTGTCGAATTTCCTTCACAACTCATTTCCATGCATAGCGATTGTTGGCGATTGTCCTGGCCTTGTCGAGATTTATTCTGCGATCCCTGATGTCATCTTCGACCTGTTTTAGCCATGCTTTCTTCAGTGCCGTTCGTTGGATTCTCCACACGGTGGATCGTTTACGCCAGAGGAGTTGGTGTGGTAGTCTGCTCACGTCCATTCGACACACATGGCCAAACCATCACATTCAGCGTTTTTGAATATGCTTCTCAATTGGCGGTTGGTTGCTGCATCTCCGTCGGATGTCCTCATTTCAAAGGCGGTCTCGAAGTGGTACCAGTAATATCTGCCGAAGGCAGCGCATCTGGAAAACTTTGAGTTTGTTGAGGTCCGCTTTAAGCACTGTCCACGTTTCGGATCCATAGAGTAAAATTGGCAGGATCAGCGTCCGGAAAAGGCGGATTTTGGTCGAGATGGAAATATTGGTCCGCTTCCACAAGCACCACTTTAGAGAAGCGAATGCTGTGGTTGCTTGACCTATTTGACTGCGGATCGCCGCCATGGATGCAACCTTTCTTTGCTCGATCAGTGAGCCCAGGTATTTGAACTGCTGAACTTGCTCTATCTGGATACAGTTGAGGTAGACGTTGGCAGGCGACCCATCTGTTGTCAACACCTTCATCTTGTCAGTGTTCATCTTCAAGCCATATGACTGGGCGGCGCGGGCGATCTTATATAGAACGTCTGTAGCTTCGGCGTCATCTTCGGCCAACACACTACTGTCATCTGCAAACATGAGATCCGTAAAGGTGCCATTTTCATCAAACTGGACTCTGTGTCTCCCCCTGAAGACTTTCCTCATGATGGCGTCAACTACAATGTTGAAGAGCAGCGGTGCGGCAACGTCTCCCTGGCGGACTCCAGTGCGGATAATGAATTCAGTCGACAGCTCCTTTTGGATGCATATTTGGCTCAATGATCCATTGTAATTTTCCTGCAGGAGATTAATGACTTTTGATGGGATGTGCTCGGTCTCCAGCGCCATACAAAGTGCTGGCCAATCGATGCAGTTGAATGCGGATCAAAAGTCAATAAAGACCATGACCATTTGTTTCCCACATCGAATTCCCTCCTCCATCACCTGGCGAATGCTGAATATCTGGTCACAGCACCCACCGTGAGGTCTGAAGCCGGCTTGCTCCTCAGGCTCATTTGTTCGCGATGTTTCTGCAGGTGTGATCGAATTACTTTCATGAAGACTTTTCCAACGATCGAGAGCAGACTTATGCCACGATAGTTTTGGCATTCTCGGTTGTCGCCTTTCTTGAAGATTGGGATAATGATGGCCTTCTTCCATGTTCTCGGAATCGTCTCTGTGTCCCAGATGTTTTGCAGAAGAAGGTGCACTCGTTGGAGAAGAACATCCCCGCCAGCCTTGATTGATTCCGCCAAGGACAGTCCTAAGCCCGACTGCACATGGAGGAAGGTGGTCGCCCTTATAGACTCTACAATAATGTAATAAATCAAGTGTAATGAATTGTTTATAATATCAACTCAAGCGCTCAAAAGTCAACCAAAATTGTAAAGTAAATAATATAAACTAATATATCACTGAAAATCACAGAAAACCCCCACACTCTTGGTGGCGCTGTCACTTGGTGTTCGCTCGCTCTGTGGTAGAGTATCACTTCCTGTTCCTGCTCAAACACAGTGGTGTTTCTGAGTAGCTTTTCTGCTTAGCAATTTAATTAAAAACTGTTAGATACATTCTTTTTTCATAGTATAATCTTCACGTGCTTCATCCGAAGCACACTTTCTGCATACTCACGACCTAACTTATAGCCAAAGTATTCACTCACTGTGTCTCTACTGTTTTGCTAGCTTAGCTTAGCTCATAGCCGACTCGCTAGCACCATGGCTACTTCACCTGTCCCTCCTGCACTTTCCTGCTCATTGTGTCAGATGTTTAGCTACTCCTCGGCCTCCTTTAGCAGTAATATTACCTGTAACAAATGTAGCATATTTGCAGCTCTGGAGGCCAGGATTACTGAATTGGAGATTCGGCTTCGCACCCTTCATTCACCCGTAGCTAGCCAGGCCCCTGTAGCTGGTGCAGCTGAAGATAGCGTAGGCCCCGCTAGCTGTTCCCTGGCAGACCCCAATAGTGATGGTAAATTCAATTCTTTTTACTGAATCGAGTTTTAATGAGTCACTCACCAAAGTGAATCGGGTTTCTTGAGTCATTTGAGTCACTGAGTCAGTTGACTACAGAGTGCAAAAATGTATATTTTCACTCAGACTTAATTTGTTTCTCTTTTTAATGTAAATCCTACTGCTAAGATGAATGATTGTAAAAGAAAACAACTATTTTTTTTACAGCAAAAAAGAGCAAAAAAAATTCTAAAGGGAATATTTATGTATTTTTATTTTATTTTATTGGTATTTTCCTTAAATGTGTCAAATATATCTAATCTAAATGTCCACTGAGCTGTGAGCCAGGGGGCGGTAAAGCGCCTTAACATTGGTTGCCAACCAAGAAGAAGAAGAAGCTGTGAGCCAGGAGGGAGGGGGTGAGTGAGTGAGTGATTCGCCTTACACTATGGCCGTTTCTCAATATGCGTACTTGTGCGTACTTGCGTTCTCGTGTACTCGTGATACGTCATCAGTCGGAGACCAAGTACTGTTCCAATTCGAAGTACGCATCAAACCGAGAACGCGAAAAAGTCCCGGATGTGTTCTCGCTCCGCCCGTTTTATCGAGCATGCATCGGTGGTGACTTGTGTGGACTTAGTACAGCTAAATATCCCAGAATGCATTTCGTCCGAAACTCAGACAAAGGCCGTTTCTCAATTCTCAAATGCGTGATGCGTACTCGCGTTCTCGGCGAGTCCGCATCTCCCATGCGTTCTCGGCGAGTACGTGAGTACGTACTCGCCGAGAATGCGAGTACGTACTCACGTACTTGAGAATTGAGAAACAGCATATGATTCAGCACAGCAAGGGAGGGGGTGAGTAACTCAAATGTGCTGTTAGCATGCTAGCTGAGCGATGCTACTGTGAACCGAGGAGCTATTGTCTTGATGTGAGCTTCTACTCAGGGTTTTTTCTTCCAGTTCAGAGCAGAAATGTTTTTGTTAAGAAACTGGCTGTTGTTTTTTTCCCCACTTATTATAGCTTAATTATGAGCTAGATATATTTCTACTAATGGAATTAGCTTGCTAACAGCAACAGGGATGAGTCAGTGAGTCAGTTGCGTTTGTGAATCATGGTTCACGAGTCAGTAAAGTGATTCTTGAGTATTGAACGATTCGTTCACGAATCAAACATCACTAGACCCCAAGCAGCTGGGGAAAGAGGAGGAAGCATAGTCCTAAACAGAAGCCCCAGGTACACTACCAACCTGTTCATGTGTCTAACCGTTTTTCCCCACTCGGCGACACACCCGCCGGGGGTCAAACTCCGGTAACTGGTGATTCTGTTCTCAGACATGTGAAGCTAGAGACACCGGCAACCATAGTCAATTGTCTTCCAGGGGCCAGAGCAGGCGACATTGAAGGAAATTTAAAACTGCTGGCTAAGGGTAAACGTAAATACAGTAAGATCATAATTCACGTCGGCAGTAATGACACCCGGTTACGCCAATCGGAGGTCACTAAAATCAATATTGAATCGGTGTGTAACTTTGCCAAAACAATGTGGGACTCTGTAGTTTTCTCTGGTCCCTCCCAATCAGACCAGGAGTGACATGTTTAGCCGCATGTTCTCCTTAAATTGCTGGCTGTCTGAGTGGTGTCCCAGAAACGATGTGGGCTTCATAGATAATTGGCAAACCTTCTGGAGGAAACCTGGTCTTGTTAGAGAGACGGCATCCATCCCACTTTGGATGGAGCAGCTCTCATTTCTAGAAATATGGACCAATTTATTAAACCCCCAAAATATGACTATCCAGAGTTGGGACCAGGAAGCAGAGTTGCAGTCTTACACGCCTCTCTGCAGCTTCTCTCCTCCTGCTACCCCCAAAAACCCATCTCCATTGAGACTGTGTCAGCTCCCAAACAGACAAAAAACAAACTAAAAACCAGCAATAAACAACTTAAACATAAAAATCACAAAGAAAGAACAATACAGTATCCACATCTGAACCAAAGAGTAAAACAGTGAAATGTGGATTATTAAATATTAGGTCTCTCTCCTCCAAGTCTCTGTTAGTACATGACTTAATAATTGATCAACAAATCGATTTACTCTGCCTTACAGAAACCTGGTTGCAGCAGGATGATTATGTTAGTTTAAATGAATCAACACCCCGAGTCATTCTAACTACCAGAAATCTCGAAGCACAGGCCGAGGGGCGGTGTGGCAGCAATTTTTCACACCAGCCTATTAATCAACCAAAGACCCAGACAGACTTTTAATTCATTTGAAAGCCTGATGCTTAGCCTCGTCCACCCCAGCTGTAAAACTCAGAAACCAGTCTTACTTGTTATCATCTATCGTCCACCTGGGCCTTACACAGAGTTTCTCTCTGATTTCTCAGACTTTTATCTGATTTAGTGCTCAGCTCAGATAAAATAATTATTGTGGGTGATTTTAACATCCATGTAGATGCTAAAATGACAGCCTCAACATGGCATTTAATCTGTTATTAGACTCAATTGGCTTCTCTCAAAATGTAAAAGAACCCACCCACCACTTTAATCACACTCTAGATCTTGTTTTAACATATGGCATAGAAACTGAACATTTAACAGTGTTTCCTGAAAACCCTCTGCTGTCTGATCATTTCCTGATAACATTTACATTTACAATAATTGATTACACAGCAGTGGAGAGTAGACTTTATCACAGTAGATGTCTTTCTGAAAGTGCTGTAACTAAGTTTAAGAATATAATCCACCCACTGTTATCATCTTCAATGCCCTGTACCAACATAGAGCAGAGCAGCTATCTGAACGCTACTCCAACAGAGGTCGATTATCTTGTTAATAATTTTACCTCCTCATTACGCATGCGACTCTGGATACTGTAGCTCCTGTGAAAACTAAGGCCTCAAATCCAAGTACCTGACTCCGTGGTATAATTCTCAAACACGTAGCCTAAAGCAGATAACTCGTAAGCTGGAGAGGAAATGGTGTGTCACAAATTTAGAGGATCATCATTTAGCCTGGAGAAATAGTTTGCTGCTTTATAAGAAAACCCTCCCATAAAGCCAGAACATCTTACTATTCGTCACTGATTGAAGAAAATAAGAACCCCAGGTTTCTCTTCAGCGCTGTAGCCAGGCTGACAAACAGTCAGAGCTCTACTGAGCCAACAATCCCTTTAACGTTAACTAGTAATGACTTCATGAACTTCTTCACAAATAAAATTTTTATCATTAGAGAAAAAATGACCAATAATCATCCCACAGATGTAACATTATCTACAGCTACTTTTAGTACCATCGATGTTAAGTTAGACTCTTTTTCTCCAATTGATCTTTCTGAGTTAACTTCAATAATTAATTCCTCCAAACCATCAACGTGTCTTTTAGACCCCATTCCTACAAAACTGCTCAAAGAAGTCCTGCCATTAATTAATTCTTCGATCTTAAATATGATCAACCTATCTCTAATAATCGGCTATGTACCACAGGCCTTCAAGGTGGCTGTAGTTAAACCTTTACTTAAAAAGCATCTCTAGACCCAGCAGTCTTAGCTAATTATAGGCCAATCTCCAAC
This sequence comes from Oreochromis aureus, assembly GCF_013358895.1. Lineage (NCBI taxonomy): Eukaryota > Metazoa > Chordata > Actinopteri > Cichliformes > Cichlidae > Oreochromis > Oreochromis aureus. The sequence goes on from NC_052947.1 coordinate 42,217,104, forward strand.
CTTCCTTTCATATCAAACATCCTTGAAAGAGTAGTTGTCAAACAGCTAACAGATCATCTGCAGAGGAATGGCTTATTTGAAGAGTTTCAGTCAGGTTTCAGAGCTCATCACAGCACAGAAACAGCTTTAGTGAAGGTTACAAATGATCTTCTTATGGCCTCTGACAGTGGACTCATCTCTGTGCTTGTCCTGCTAGACCTCAGTGCAGCGTTCGATACTGTTGACCATAATATCCTATTAGAGCGATAAGAACATGCTGTAGGTATTACAGGTACTGCACTGCAGTGGTTTGTATCATATCTATCTAATAGACTCCAATTTGTACATGTAAATGGAGAGTCCTCTTCACACACTAAGGTCAATTATGGTGTTCCACAGGGTTCAGTGCTAGGACCAATTCTATTTACATTATACATGCTTCCCTTAGGCAGCATCATTAGAAGACATAGCATAAATTTTCACTGCTATGCAGATGACACGCAGCTCTATCTATCCATGAAGCCAGGTAACACACACCAATGAGTTAAACTGCAGGAATGTCTTAAAGACATAAAGACCTGGATGGCCGCTAACTTTCTGCTTCTTAATTCAGATCAAACTGAGGTTATTGTACTCGGCCCTGAAAATCTTAGAAATATGGTATCTAAGCAGATTCTTACTCTGGATGGCATTACCTTGGCCTCCAGTAATGCTGTGAGGAACCTTGGAGTCATTTTGACCAGGACATGTCCTTCAATGCACATATTAAACAAATATGTAAGACTGCTTTCTTCCATTTGTGCAACATCTCTAAAATTAGAAATATCCTGTCTCAGAGTGATGCTGAAAAACTAGTTCATGCATTTATTACTTCCAGGCTGGACTACTGTAATTCATTATTATCAGGATGTCCTAAAAACTCCCTGAAAAGCCTTCAGCTGATCCAAAATGCTGCAGCAAGAGTCCTGACAGGGACTAGAAAGAGAGCAGATTTCTCCTGTTTTGGCTTCCTTCATTGGCTTCCTGTTAAATCCAGAATTCAAAATCCTGCTCCTCACATACAAGGTCTTAAATAATCAGGCCCCATCTTATCTTAATGACCTTGTAGTACCATATCACCCTATTAGAGCACTTCGCTCTCGCTCTGCAGGCCTACTTGTTGTTCCTAGAGTATTTAAAAGTAGAATGGGAGGCAGAGCCTTCAGTTTTCAGGCCCCTCTTCTGTGGAACCAGCTTCCAGTTTGGATTCGGGAGACAGACACTATCTCTACTTTCAAGATTAGGCTTCAAACTTTCCTTTTGCTAAAGCATATAGTTAGGGCTGGACCAGGTGACCCTGAATCCTCCCTTAGTTATGCTGCAATAGGCGTGAGGCTGCCGGGGATTCCCATGATGCATTGAGTTTTCCATTCCAGTCACCTTTCTCACTCACTATGTGTTAATAGACCCTCTGCATCGAATCATATCTGTTATTAATCTCTGTCTCTCTTCCACAGCATGTCTTTATCCTGTCTTCCTTCTCTCACCCCAACCAATCACAGCAGATGGCCCCGCCCTCCCTGAGCCTGGTTCTGCCGGAGGTTTCTTCCTGTTAAAGGGAGTTTTTCCTTCCCACTGTCGCCAAAGTGCTTGTTCATAGGGGGTCATATGATTGTTGGGTTTTTCTCTGTATGTATTATTGTGCGATCTACTGTACAGTATAAAGTGCTTTGAGGCGACTGCTGTTGTGATTTGGCGCTGAGTAAATAAAATTGAATTGAATTGACATTAGAATAATAACAATAATAAAAAAAAATGGATTTGGATACATCGATGATTTAATAATCAGAGTGGGCCTCATCTCCTCTCCACTCGACCTCCCAGTAACAGCGACCAGTCAGGCTGTGAGGATAAGGCTGTTGCTACTCTCATTGTTCAGTTTGAGTTGTATGTGCACTGAGTTTAATCCGACGGAGAGAGAAGAAACTGCAACAGCAGTTTATCACCTGAAGGCTTCAGCTGCTGTGTCACTTCCACTGTGGCAGAGGTGTGGAGGTGGAGAATTAGGACCCAAGATGCAGGCAGCTGAGATGCAAGTGAGTTTATTCATAAAGCAGTGATACAAACAGAAATGGCAAAGGTGAGGATGGAAACTAAGCAAAACTTAAACTGGAAAAAGCTAACAAAACACAGAACTGAAACCTGAAACAGCGATGCAGAGAGCCGCAGGGAAAAAACACAGAATGATGGAGGGAGATTACGTAGAAGAACCAGCAACACAGACAAGAAAACACAGGAGTTAAATACACACAGGGCAATCAGGGAATGGGAGACAGGCGGCTGGGATTAATTGGATATAGCAAGACAAGGGGAAGCGAAACTAGAGTCGTGTCCAAATTCATGGGCTGCATCCTCCTGAGGACCCGGCCTTTGCGGTCTACGTGGGCCGGGTCCTCAGAAGGTCGGGTATGCCGGAAGTAAATGGCTGTGAAATTAGACGGTCTAGCCTTCTGATTTGCTGTCTCGGTGGAGTTTAATCAGCTCGGCCATGTGCTGCTTGCTGTCTACAATATAACAGGACACTGGCATAACTTCTCAACCGTCTCACACTTCTGTTTAATCAGTTTTCTGTTTGACGTTTATTCAGCTGTGTGAAAACCACCCGGCGGATTAATAAAGTTTTTATTAATCTAATCTAATCTAATCTAATAACTTTAATCTCAGCCAAACCAATTTACTCATGAACAAATAAAACACTGAAAAAAGCCAAACCTTCATCGCGTCGCTGTGATGTAATCGGCCTACAAATGCGGCCTCAGGAGGATGCAGCCCATGAATTTGGACACCCCTTAGAAACACTGACAAGAGACACGGACCTTCAAAATAAAACAGGAAACACACCGACTGAGCTCTACACATACAAACTTAACACAGACTGCAGAGACAGAACATAGGAACGTGAACCGTGGAACAGGAGAGTACAAAGGACACAAAACGCTCGGGATAATCATAAAAAACAACCCCAAATAAACAAAACCACAGAATATTAATAAACTTAAACATAAACACGGAGTCCACAGACTCCGGACCATGACATTCTGCTTTATAATCAGACTGATGGACACAACGTCACAAAAGTGAACACACACTAACACTTCCTCACACCAGGTTTCAGACTCTGCTGTCCACAAGGGCCATCTTTAAAACAGTCGTTAATGAAGGACATGAAAGGCCTTAAAATGTTTCCAGTCCCTCAAAAGACACATGTCATTCAGCTGTGTCGTGCCACCAGCCGTGGGTAACTCCAGATCCAACAGACAAACTGAGACATGGACACTGGTGAAATCTAGTGAAAACCCAAAAAATCAGAAGGATCGCCCGGTTCTGTTCATATAATCTGTGTTAGCATGGAAAATCAAGCTCCACCGAGTTTCTGCCCCTCTGCTCCATGGGAGGGTTTTAACTGAAGTATTTCTTAAAACCTTACAGCACTGCCTCAACTTTGGACAGAAACAAAGAAAATTAATTACTAACGTCTAGTTGACGTAAAATGATATGCTACAGCATATGGAGCTAAGGTTATCAAATATAAGCACATTAGGACACTGAGGGTAGTTCTTGATGTAAGTTTATGCTTAAGGTCCTCGACGGGCAGAGACAAATGCACTGTGTGGAACGATCGGGACCCCACGCACAACAACATTCTCTTTTGTCAGCTTTCATGCTGCTTCCCCACTCCACATGTCTCTCCTCTCAGGTCCAGCATCACTGAAAAAGGGGAGAACCTGATTACTGCCCTGCCAGCCACCCCTCCAGTGCAGCAGAGGCAGAGACCACACCAAACCTACTCACACCACGGTGTGATGGTCAGGAGGACAAACTCCTGACCATCAAACTCTTCATCTCCCAGATGTTCCAGAGTGTTTAACAGGTCCTCTGACATCATCACAGCTGAATGAAGAGAGCTGAGAGCTATTGAATAGCTGAGATTGGAGTTTTTCTCACTTCTATAACACTAATATCTAAAATACTAACATTTTAACTCTGTAACTGCCATAATTTCTGTGTGTAACAAAGTGATGCTAAGAATTATATTATTAATTACTATTGTTGCTCTTATTAAATTAATAAAAAGTGAATTATCGTCAAAGGGGGGGTAATAAAGAGGAGCTTCAGTCTAACTCAGTATGGCCCCCACACCCTCCGCTGTAAGCTGTGACCTGGACACGCTGCCCATCACGTGTTTTCTTTGTTGACGCTTCATTGCTTCATGTCGTGTTTATTTAATAAGTTTGTAATGATCAGCCTTTTATTCTGAAATAACTTCCTGGTTAAAAAAAGTCAAATATTAATATACCAGCTGGTGTATTAATAATAATAATAACAGGACTTGCTGCTCTGAGGTCACAGCTGACGGGAACTTCCTGGACTTAAACGTATTTGTTTGCAGTAAATCTGATGAAGTGTGTTTGATTCCCCATAAAAGCAGATTCGTCGTGTCAGTAATGGTTCAGGCACGTTTGTGGCTGTGCTAAACAAAGAAATCACCCAGAAGTCTCTCTGTTCCCCTCAGACAGCGCTGACTGTGAAACTCTCGTCAGGTCGGTTAAAGCCACGAGCAGGAGTTGGGAATATGTTTGAGTCCTACACGGAAACAGGAGCGCCGATGCTGCCGTAGAGCGTTCCTAATCCGAGCAGCCGTGAAAGACGGCAGGAAGAGGAAGACTGTGGATTATAAGGCCAGTGTGAAATGTGCTCACACCTCGGCTGACTTTGACACACGACTGAAGAGTCCTCCACCTGCAACATCTGGATTTTCTGATTGTTAAATATTTAGTGCTGCAGGGTGAACGTCAGGGTCGTCAACACTTTTAGATAAGAAGCTCTTCACTTTTCATCAGGCTGTGTGTCAAAGCTGTGAACTGTGTTTTTCAAAAGTGCTCTGTTCCTCCTAAAGTCTTAAGTAAGGATCCGTCCTGGATGGATCTCTGCATCTGATCCCGTTTTAATGACGGCTGGCCTGTGTGGGGATCAGGGAAATATTTTGCTGCTATTGTTCATAATCATCATCATTACCATTGCATTAATAACATAATCTACAGCACTGATATTGCATTCAGATGGTTAAACATACTGGCATCATATTAACCTTTATTGCAGGTGCAGTGATAACCATTTTAAACTGTTGAGTTGAATCTATAATCTTAAATGCTTTTGAATGCTTTTTATAATCTTAAATGTTTATATGCTGATTATGTTGGTTTGTATGGGAGAAGCCCAGACTTCAGTGTGAAAGGTTGCAGGCTGACAGAAAACGCATGCTTTTGCAGAGCGTGCTTGTGAAAGTGAAACTAAAGCAGAGGGTGAGTGTAAGTTATTTTGAGGAGCTGTTTGGATGATGCTGTTTGAATAACCAGGTTATTCATTATTATCTTTTATTCATTTATATTTTTTGATTAAGCTTTTAGTAGTGGTTCTTGATTAAAACATTTATTCAACATATTACATATATATAGTTTCAGTTAGGTTATTACATATAAGGATGAGCCTCTGTTCTGGTGAAAGGTCAGAAGTACAACGGGTGAGATGAGAGAGCATTTAAGGTTGACACACACACATACACACACTTACACAGCAGTTAGACTCAGGGGTAGGCGAAGGTTCAAATAATATTTTGTAAAAGTTTGCAACTGCAAAATTGTGTCTGCACAAGTGACAGTGTGCCTTAAGACATGCTGCTGATGTTCTGAGATAAGCGAGCGAAGGCGAGCTACAGGAAGACACCTGGGATGGAGATGGAGGCGATGTTCTTTTCAAACTGTGTTAAAAATTGCTAACAGAACATTTGTGGTTTTGAAACTCATGCATGTGATGACGTATGAGGGGCCGTCAGAAAACAAACCCTGATGCTATAAAACGATTGTCTTGTGTATTTTTGGGCGGAGATCTACAGCTGATGTTTTGCAGTGTACATCTCCCCACGCTGCGTGTGTTCATTAAAATCAATTGTTTGACCAAGCTCTTCTGGACCATCGTTGTTTTTCTACTCCTCCTCAATATCAGACCCTTAACACCTGACACGTGAGCTGATCAAGAAACTGTGACAGCTGGTTTTTATTCTGAGGATGGAAGTGAAGAAGCCCCGAGTTTGGCACAAACATTCAAACATGTTGAAGAGCTGTTGAAACTCCACTGAACCCACAGCTGCTTCTGCTGGGTTTAAACAGCATTACAATAAAATCTGTGAGTTTTTTTAACAGCGCTGTTAAAAAGACAGACAGACGGACGGACGGATGGACGGATGGACACACTGAAGGAAGACAAAAACCTCTGAAAAGGATCAACAACATTTCCTGAAGCCTTTTATAATCATAAAGACTTTAACAGCTTTCACTCTTCAGTACGAACACGATAGAGACTCTCTGTGATAAACTGTGAGAGCACCGTCTGTCCTCAAGGGGGCATTGCAGCCCCATGTATGAGTCAGAGCAGCTCCTACAGTCAGCGGCTGTGTCCCAATTCAGGGTCTGCACACTTGAAGTACGCACACTACGCGTACTACAAGTACGGGAAGTGCGGAAGTGAGAGGCTTGTGAAATGGGACGGTCTAGCCTTCGTCGCGCTGTTCAGGTTGCCTAGCAACCATGATTCTAACCGCGAGAAACGTTACATACAGCTTTGTGTGACAGAAATGAAGGAGAAAAAATGTTTTGTTGGTCCTTCATTTTTGTCATGACATCACTTTGATTAGTTGAGACCACAGGACTGTAAAACATGATAGTTGGGCTTCATTTCTGTACTGAACAGTCATTTCAAGATTAGTTAGTAAATAATAATTAGCTAATGTTATTCATGAGACTAAAGTCATCTCACTGTGGTAATGTTAATATAATATGGACAATATTATAGTATTGTCAGATTATATGAGCTTGAACTCTGGGTCAAAAATGCAAGTTGCAGTTATTTATATTTCCTATCACCTTAAATCTTCACCCAAAGACAAGTATCTCTGACAGTGTATATACAGATGTATTATATATAAGAGACAAATATTGTTCGTTTAATATGTTGGCATTATTACATTTGGCTCAATGCTTACATATATGTGTAAAAAGAAAATGTACGAGCTGTGATAACTGTTTCTGATAGAATGAAGATCAGACTGACACGGGACACAGCCAGCGTCTCCATGGTGCTCAATCATCCAGCTGAGGAAGCTTAAGAAGCTGATTCTGTTCGTCTGGACAATCGTGCAGATGAGCAGAATCAGCTTCTTTATGTCAACGTGTCAAAGTTCACTGAAATGAGCTTTTGTTCTTCACAAGACAGAAAGGAAGTGTCAACATATGTGTTTGTTGAAAAGACCCACCTTTTAGCACATCTCAGCACACCCACTCACTTCACCAGGTGCACCTTGTTTAGTTCTCTCACCTTTAATTGGGTGTGGTGCTTGGCCTTAATTGCACTCACCTGTCACACAGTATATAAGGACTGCATTCACTTTTGGCTCACTCTTTCTTCACTCCCACACGGGGCGGCAGCAGAGGTAAGGTTCTGTTTGGGTTTTTATTTTATGTGGTGTTTAAGGTAATGAGTAACTTAAATCTCTGTTTTCTTTCAGCATTGGCAGTCCATGTGTGTCTTTCCTTCTTTGCTTTATTGAGTTGAGAATAAAAGGAGAACCCTGTGAATGATTAGATGACTGCTTATTCTCATTCTGATCGGATGAGCCCATGATGCTGATTATTTAAACCCTGAGCCTTCTTTCCTTCACAACAGTGTTGTTGTTAGACTGGTTACTACTGTGTAGGTGGAACCAAAGTAAAGCCACGCCCACCAATCTGAGCTAAAAAATAAAGCAGTTCTTCTGACGTCCAGCAGAGGCAGCAGTGAGTCAGCCCCCATAGACTGCCATGTTAAAGAATCAACATGTTTACAGCCTGATACACAAACTGTTTGATCTCTGTAACAAAATATAAACGACTGTGAGATTTGTATAAAACATTTGTGTACACCATAAAGATGCGTCAGGACTGGTCCCCTCGTGGACACAGGGACATACGTATGATGATCATTATATTATGATGTTATCATGTCGGCATTTATGCACCAGACGGTCTAGCAACACTTCTTTTTTCTTTTTCTCATTTTAAAGGTGAAATTCAAATATGAATTTTGCATGTTTGTGATAATTAGCAGCTCTTTGGACTTTGTACCTTTCAAACAGCGCATGATGCAGATTTTTGTGATGAAGACCTCGAGACTTCATGCCTCTCCTCCACAAACCAAAGTGTGTGTCTGTGTTCAGCGATTATATGAAATCTCTTCAAATCTTCAGTTAAAGACGGTTTATTATGATCACATCACATAACGCCCACTGTTAGATTTCATTATCAGGAAGCAGTCGACATGTGTGTAAGAACCTGCACATCTGCACTCATCTCTGCTTCGTCGTTTGGGGGGTTTAAAAGGTTCAGTCAGGTTTCTAGAAATGAGAGCAGCTCCATCCAAACTGTGATGGAAGCTGCTGCTCCTAACGAGACCAGAGGTTTCCCAACGATCCATGAAGCCACCATCGTATGTCGATATTGATAGTTCGGCCAATAGTCTGCTGATAAATCACAGGGATTATGAGGACAGTCTGCAGTGTCACTGTGAGCTCAGGTGTGAACCTTCTGTTTTCTCTCGTTTTTATTGTAAAGCACCGTGTAAATAAAAGTGAGCTGTGTTAAAGATCTAAGTCCTGTTTCACAAAGAGCCAAGCTGAATCAGCTGACTGTATTCACTCAGTCTCAGAGACTTTGCTGCTGTTCGACGGTTTTAGTGACGCAGTACTTGTTTGTTTGACACCAGGAAGCGTCTTTAAAGTGAAACCTGCCCTGCTCTTTATCAGCCTGGAGCTCCTCTCACCTGTCTCCATCCTCTCTGACTCAATGGGAATAATTAATGGAGAGAGGCGGGGGAGAGGAGGAGCGGGTCACCCAGAGTTCAGAGTCATTCTCAGGTAACTTTATTTCACCTGCAGGTCTGTGTCGGCTGCAGCGGGAAGAGGATCCGCTGTATGTCATTGTAGGAGTCCGGAGCGTCACGTGGCAGCTCTGCATCCACACTAAACTTTGGGAAACACCAAAGTGAGAATCGACAGCTTTTCCAGCTCCTCCTGGAGGGAGTGGGGTGTTCCCAGACCAGATAGCTCTGCAGTTTGCTCCCAGTGTTACTACGTCTGCCCCGAAGTCTTTAAGGGAGAGCTCTTCCTGGTAGGGAAAGGGCTCTCATCAGACTGATCACTGTGTGCAGATCCAGCCATCAGCAGGTAAAACCCGCTCTGTCCAATGAGCGGGCCGAAGAAGACCACGGGCGAGATGAGCCATTCTAACTGTGCAGTTTAAACAGAGCGCTGACACAGCCGGACACCTTTCATATGGAAAGTCTTTATAATTAAACTTTGTACATGTCCAGCACAGCCTGTGGTCAGCTCCCCTTACAGAGTAGTGAGAGCAAAGGTCATGTGACTGCAGCGAGGCAGATTACAGGTCTGTAAGCCTGCGATTTGCACGACTACAGTTACACACCTGTCTGCTGATAACAAGGTTCAGCTTACCTGCCGGACGGTATCAGCTCCATCAGACAGCTGCCACGCCGGTAATGAAGAGACCCGACGAGCCCGAGCGCACGGGCTGACCGCAGAGAGGGTGGAGACAAGTGTGACAGAAGGAAAACAAGAGTAAAAGGGAAGGTTTAAAGATGGAGGTGAGGCCCGCTGTGTGATGGAGCTGCAGACGGAAGAGGAGGAAGGGCTCAGGGGAGGTTCATGGATGTAGTGAAGGGTTGGAGTGACAGAGGTGGATGCTGGGAGAGGAGGAGGTGAGCTGTCGTACAAGGAAATGTAATGCTCACAAACAGGAAACCTGGAGGAGCTTCGTCCCTCTTCACGTCACGCTTGTTCATCATTTCCCAGAGTCAGACACGAGCTAAACCGCTGCATGGAGCAGGTTTCAGTTTAACGCTGAGCGAGTCGGACTCCAACGTTTCAGCAGGAGGAAGTTTATTCTGGGGACTGCAGCGCCTACCAAAATAAAAGCTTTTAATTTCACTGAATTCATTAATAACTTCTAATCATATTAAAAACCCAGCAGGGTCCATAAACGTTCTACAAACTACCCATGAAGTGTTTAATTACTTCATAATTATAATCAATTAATCGATCAGTGATGGAAGAAACACAGATTCAGTTCATTGATATTGTTCTGAAACATTTATCACATCCATTCATCTTTAAAAGAAGAGCAGCTTTGCTCATTTCAATTTATTTTATTTTTTATTATTTTGCACTTGTACAGTTTTCGATCTGAATATCGTTTGATATGAAGCTGAGAACAGACCAGAGCTCACACAGAAACAGGAACATTAAAAATGGACTCCAGTTTAATCTGTAGGTCAAACCTGCAGCGCGTACACGACACGTCAGTCCGTCTGCGAAGGAAAGATGTTTCAGTGTTTCAATAAAATGTGAACAAATGTTAAAAGCTGAAGTCGACGGAACTGAATTTCCAGGGTTTTAAGACTCTCTGTGACCCGGTCAGCTTCCCGGGCCTCGTTATCCCGACCCCAGACAGCTGTACTTCCCCTCGCGTGTCACTTCCTGCTGACACTTTAATGTTTCATACATCTACTGCTGGCTGTTCATCTGTTAGCATTCAGAGAGGTGGAGGAGGAAGCTGAGTCTCGGGCCTCCACCTGAGCATCACCTGCTCACACTGGTGCGTTTACAGGTGTGAGTCCGACTTCGAGTTCAGCAGGTAGGAATGAGCCGGATGTTTTCAGTTTTCAGCGCAGGTGGAATCTTCTCTCCGAGTCTGTGATAACGATCGTCCACACGATGTTTTCCTGCGCAGGTAAAAACACGGCGAGCGAGAGAAGCCCGGCAGGGCTGTGATGCAGCGCGAGCCTCAGGCACTGGCGTGCAGATAACCTACATGCTTTTAAAGCCTTTAGTTTTACAGAGAGGACGCCAAAGTTCATCAGATATTTTACTGTGAACCAAAAATACAGAAACGATTAAAAACACACAGCAGTGACATCAGCTACAGGCCAAAACAGAAGACCATCAGTCACACTTCAGCGGACCAATCAGAGCGCAGCTGCCCACGTGTCCGCCAGCTTTCATCCTCGGGCAGGCGACCCGCCGCCCAGCCCCGCGGGTCGGTCACGTCACATCTCGGAGGTTCTGAGCGGCCTGCAGCCGCTGCCGTCTCCTCTCCATCGCCTGCTGCTTCTTCCGCTCGATCTCCGCGGCCGAACATTTCCCCCGAACTGCAGAAAGCGAGAAATCGGTCAGAGTCACGCAAACAGCACCGAAACCACAGAACCACTTCACACGTACAAATTAGAGATGGACCGATCCGATATTACGTATCGGTATCGGTCCAATACTGATCTAAATTACTGGATCGGATATCGGCGAGAAATAAAAAATGTAATCCGATCCATTAAATATCAAAAAAGCACCTCAAAAAACTTGCGACACAGCGTAACTCGGCTCATAACCGTAGCACTCAGAGCAGTGTGCATCACGTGATAGAGCGGCTGTGTGTATTTGTAGCCTCACTACCAAACCAGCATTTCATCTCCAGGAAGTTATCCCAGAGAGAAGTAAAGCAAGTGTGTAAGTTCATCTCTGAATGTTTGTAAAGCGTTCCCACGTTAAGCTTAACAACCGATATATGGAGCGACTGCCTCTCTCTCTCTCTCTCTCTCCTGCTGCTACTTCAATCGTGAAACTGATCAATGATCAGCTGATCGGCTTTTCTGTCGAGTCCGTCTCTCTTCTTTGTTTTTGGCCCACTTTGCACCAGAAAGAGGAAACCAGCGGCTGAACAACAGCAGCACGTTTAAGCTTGATAAGCTGTTGTTAGAATGTATTTAATATTACTTTCTACACCAGGATCCTTTTCACGTAGCTGACGGCTGGTAACTGTGCAGGGGCGGATCTAGCAAAGTGTAGCCAGGGGGCCGATAGGGCATTAACAGGAAAAAGGGGCACAAAGACATACTTTTCTTTCTTATTCTCATTTAAAATGCCTAGCTTTTAATAAATAATTATCTGAATCTTACACCCAAAGTTTTAATCTGATGTAAAATATATAGAAGTCCATTACTGTATATAGTAACTGTTAAGTCTAATATACCCTAGTAAGCTATAGTACTTTTTCCTTTGGGAAGGTACCATCTGTGCAGTCTGCAATTCTGTTGAAGAAAGATGTTGAATCTATTTAATTATTCTTGAAAAATAATTTATTTCTGTGCATTTTTTTTCACACTGCATCAAATTAAAGTTGATTACGTCGATTAAGCATCATGAGGTGGAGGGTGGGGGTTCCTATTTTTTTTGCTGGGAGTTTGCAACCCTATTAGTTAGGTTGCTTAATATTTCTGCTAAGTACTCTTTAAAATACCAGAATAGGGAGGATGGAGCAGGTTTAAGTTTATTAGATTGATCAGTGTTGCTGAACTATGAAATATTTTGGCTGCAGTGTATTTTTTACATACAGGTATAACAGAATAGCTTTAGTGTTGTTGTTTATTTAAACTTGAGTATGAACTTATACAAAATGCAGCAAGATATTAAAAAACAGTTTTATTGATTAAAACACACTATATCGGATTCATATCGGTATCGGCAGATATCCAAATTTATGATATCGGTATCGGACATAAAAAAGTGGTATCGTGCCATCTCTAGTACAAACACACAGCTCACTTCACCTCAACTGATTGTGCTCTTACCGTTGTTGGTTGCCATGGACACCGGGTCGGTCGGCCTCTTGAAGGTGAATTGGTCTTTGGTGGCATGTTGCTGCGGCGCTCTCTGCGGCGCGGCAACCCCCTGGACCCTGCTGCTCTCCTGCAGACACGCCGACTCGACCGTGAATACTGATGCCATTTTTTTCCCCGTGAACCTCAGAGTCTCGTTCACCTTTACGGTGACGCTGGAGGCAGAACCACCGGCCAATGAGCTGCCGGCTGCTCTGCCCGTACCTGTGGAGGGAGGAGCTGCCGGCTGCCGGATCCTGTCGTCTTGTCCGGTTCTGCCGGTCAGCCGCAGAGCTGCGCTCTGGCTGGGAATCTGACCAATCAAAGGAGCCTGTTTTTCAGCCACACCCAGGATCTGGCGCTCCAGGTCCTCACACATTTCACACAGCAGCTCATCATCTGCTGGGTCGTCCCAGACCGGCTCTGACAGGAAGAAAGCGTCCAGGTCATCATTCAGGAAGTCGGCATCAGCGGGCGGCTCGCTGTGGGAGGAAACTCCAGCTTTCTGTGGGAAGTTTGGAGCGTTTGTGGTCTGTGACACCACAGACCGGCAGATCCCCGCAGAAGTCCTTTTTTGGTCAGACGGTGGTTTCTGCAGATCCGGCTTCACCGGGTTGGACTTACTGGTCTCCCGGGCACGCCAGGATGAAGACTCGCTCTGGTCAGAGTCTCTACCGGCGGGATACGAGCTGTAGCCCACCTGCCGGTGTGCGTTCTGGATCCTTTCCACAGAGAAAGCAGGATTAGGCTCCAGGAGGAAAGTCGCTCTCGGCCTGATGTTTTCCTTTTCCGCTTTGGGTGCCGCCGATTGGCCGAGCCCAACAGCGACACCGGCAGCAGCCGGAGCTCCCCTCTGATAACTCGCCTGGCCGGCAGGTGTCTGGGTCGAGCAGAACTTTGGAGAAGCGAACTTCAGAGGATTTTGCGTCATCTCTAACACCAAAGAGTCGTTTAGCAGGTTGTCGTCTCCCCAGTCGTCCTCGAAGTCGTTGCCAGCTGATGTACCGTTGCCGTGCGGCGTGGAAACAGCTGAAGTGGGGCCGTGTGACGAGGCGGACGGTTTCCAAGAAGCCTCTCTGGGAGGTTCAACCTGTGACTGAGCTGAGGAGGCCTGGCTCAGGTTCCCGCTCATGTACTGAGTCGGCCCATCAAAGAGGAAATCCAGATCGTCGTCCGTGCGTTGATCTGGAAGAAGCTGCACGCCCATCGCCGCCACAACGCTCGCAGCAGGCAGACGGCTTCCAGGAACTGAGGGAGAAACTTCAATCTCAACGCCGTTCTCGAAATTCAGGATGTCCTCGGACAGGAGCTCCAGGCTCTGCTGGTGCATGTCCTCCGCCGCCTCCTCATCCTGACGAAACATGTTGCAGTCAAACTGCTTGGCGAGCTTCAGCAGGTCGTCGACGGCGTTCGGTCTGCAACAGAACGAAACGTCAGCTCACCGAGAGAACAGCGAGAGTCGGAACCAGACACACATGCAGTAAATGTGCTGCGATGGACGTGTTAGACCAACGTCAGAGCTCCTCACACCTGTGCACCTGAACCTCTGCTGTTATCGAGGACCTCTGTAAATAAGCCTGTTGTAGTATTTGTGAGGTTAATGATCACTGTCAATAATCTAATCTGATCCGAGCACGGCTCCATCTGTAGCGGCCGTGTCCAGTAGTCTCGGGCCGTGAGCATGATCGACCCACGAGGCAGAAACAGCTGCAGTGTTAGTAAAGCACCGTTTCCTGTTTGGTTCTGTGTTATGATGCAGTTCACACCTTCTCTGATTAAACTGGGAGATGATGTCACCTGCAGCCAAATCATTTTAACACTTCCTGCTAAATTTCATTTCCCGCTTTGAGTCTGGAGAAGCTTTGCATGACCCACCATTCAAAATAATCCTCCTTTGTCTGAAACCGTCTCTTTCAGCTACTGTCTCTCTAAGGCCCTTCTTTTGACTGGCCAACTTAAGGAAGCCTGCAGATTATTATTACAAACATTAAATTAACTTATTTTTTATTTTTTCTCATTACGTTTGTCTTTAATTTTGTCTCATGTGACGTTCTTTCACTTTAGTTGCTGGAAGTTTTGAACCTTGGGGAAAAAAGTCTCTCTTTGATTTTCTACTTTCAGTAAAGAATAAAAACAGATGTAATTCCTCTTTTGGCACACCGAGTCTACATCGGCGGTGTAGAGCTTGCCATCTGAGGCTCGTTCCCGCCAGTCTCCTGAGCTGAACCCACCTCGGGGACTTCTTCTTGGGTTTGGGCGGCTGAACGTCTGGTGTGCAGGGGATGGAGGCGCTGTCTCCGATCCACTGCTGTAACGTCGGGTCCGCATCCTTGGGTCTGCCGTGCTGCAGAATCAGTATAGTCGATCATTAGCTTTAACAGCAAGATGCTTTTTGCTGCGATCTGTGCCTGGTGCGTTTGTTTTTGGGGTTTCTGACCTTCGGAGCGATCCTGCTGACAATCTCCGAGATGCTCACGGCTCCGGCTGGGCGCGTTTTTCCTCTTTTACCTGCAGACAACGAGAGAATCACAGGCAGGTGCACACACGCCTTCAGCGTGGAACAAAGTGCATTAAACACAGACAAGCGCAGCAAATTTGACTCCACGTTACCGCGTCTGTTTGGCGAAGGGGAGGTGGCGTCCCAGATGATGTCCTGCTGAAAGTCGGAGTCGTTGTGCGGAGACTCGCCGCAGACCCTTCCTGCTGGTCTGAACCTGGGGATTCTGGTGGGGGTCTTAAACTCTGGACCAAAGGAAGAAAATCATTTCTGTCAGCTTTGTAAACATCTCACATTTTAAGTTTAAAGTAGCGTCTGTTAACCTGGTCCAAGGGGCAGTGATGGATACTGACACTGTGAGGGGACCGTTAGCTGTCTGTTAGTGTGATGGTGGGGTTTCACTGTGTGTGCCTGCAGACAAAGCTTTTAATGTGTTTTTAGAAAACTGCAGGTCAATGTAATAACCATATCTAACACAAATGTTTAGACAGAGGTTGGTTAAGTAAAAACTATATTAGTTTGGTTTTTAGCCACACAGCTGCAGGCTGAGGAACTTGTTCCAAGCCAAACTGCAGAGTGTGAGCTCTCCGGGCTGTACACACGTTTTGTCACGAATGAGAAAACGATTTTTAGTGAAATGTTTCAGAAAACCTTAAATCTGAAGATATTTGAATGTAGTTTGGCGTGTCGCGCTGTCCAAACAGGAGAGCGGTTGTTCGGTCACAGAAAACGGCTTCGAGGAGCTAAACCGACACTAAAGGCACAGAAAGGTGCTGCTCACCTGCCCGCTGGCTCATCGGGGAGTCCTGCTCAGATCCCAGCCTCTGTCTGGAGCTCCTGCTCAGGCGGTTTGCTCTCGGTTTAGCCGCCTGTTGCTCCTCCAGCGGGGTGCCCATCAGAGCGGCCAAAGGGCCGAGCTTAGGCCGGCCCCCACTCATGGCCAGCGGCCGAGCTCCGGGTGAGAGCCGGGGCAGCCACGGTTCGTGTCGCCGGATGGCTCTTTGAGCTTCACTTTCTCAGGCTGTAAATTCGGACGCTCCGCCGAACTTTTGAACGTCCCGCCATCTTTTCTCCTTCCCAGAGTTCCCTGCGGTGGTGCGTTCAAGAGCAACAATGCAATGCGGAAACGGGTCACTCCGGTGTTTACTTTTATTTTATGTTTGTTTTGTTTTTTAATTTTTTACATTTTTACATAGATAGGCTTAAGTAGTATTTTAAAACTTTTTTAAATATTCAGATTTTAATTTGAGTAGCAGAGTTATACGTATATTTGAATTAATGCTACATTTTATCCCTTATTAAAGTAAAAACATGAAAGAGTGACTTTAGACTTTTGTAGATGTATCTTTTATTTTTGGGTTATATGATATAATAACACGTTGAAATTTGACCCTGCATGAACCTGGACTCGTTGAATGACGTCACCATTCACCTGCGATGAAGACGTGCAGGCAGTTAGTTTTTTCTTTATTCCTGCCTCGAACAGCTCTGAAATCAGAAGTCTGGAAATGAGAGATTAAGTGACGCTCATGTTTCTGAATCAGCTCTAAAGCAGCAGAGGTGAGATGAACCATCGCATCACTGCACGTTTTACGGCCTTTATTACTCCAACACCACCGCACACCAGTGCCGGGTGTTCAGGTGCAGAGGGCCCCTCTCTCAGACAGGCAAAGGAGCCGTACATCTTCATTAAATCAGAGTTAGATAGACTTGTGTGTGTTTTCGTCTGCAGTTGCAGCTCTCCTCCTTCTCCTCCTCGGATTCCCCAGCGGAAGAATTAGTGCATCACCCCCTGCTATGCTGCTCTCTGTGATGAATCAGAATTCAGACTCTGCATAAAACCCACCTACCTACACACGGAGCAGCTGGGAGTCACGGCAGAGGAGGGTGGAGGTTTGTTCCAGCAGCACTGATGGATCCTCCACCTCCACCATTGGGGTCTGCTTCTGTTTGAGTATGGCGAAGCATGCACAGAAACATTTTATAAATGGGATTTCATTTAAAAAGTAATTAAATGAATGAATGAAGGTGAATATAAAGATAAACATTTTAAATCCTGAGTTTAAAAACAGTTTCAAAGAGTCAAAAATTAAAACCTCAGCAGACTGTGAACAAACATGTTGGAGCGATATCAGCCAAATCAGAAGGCGAACAGGGCTGGGCTGTACTTTCATGCAGTACCACTTTTTACCACAAGATGGTGTAACCAGTCTCCGCAAGCCTCATTCAACCAGACAGCTCAAAGTTAAGGAGACGCTCTAAGTTAGGATGAGAAGAGGAAAGTGCTGCTGAGGAAACGAGGGGACGACAGAAATATGAAAAGAATTTCAACTCAGCGGCGTGTAAAACGTCGCTCTCTGGTGGTGAAAGGTTCAGGGCTCGTGTAATGGCCAAACGTAGCTTAGAGATTGTGAATGGTACAACTTTAGTAATAACTCAGGCTGTTATGTGTGAAGTTATGGGTGTCAGGTTTCTGATCACAGCAGGAGACATGAAACACAGGAAACACCTCGCACATCCAGAAAAGTGGAACCCCAACCGGAGCGGGACGAGCTGGCGTGGTGCAGGAGCTTAAGGTGAGCACTAGGCCTCCGGCGCACAAAGTTCATTGTTACAGGGAACACGAACACTGAGTTGCTGCTACTCCGTCTGCAGGGACACATGCTCAGCATGACGAAGTTAATCACACTAACGAGGATTATTTCTGAACGGTGACTCGTGCAAAGCTGCTGTGCTGAGTCCAAGGGGTCACCTTCAAAGCTAAAATGTCTCCATCAGGGATTATTTTTGGGTGAAGCGTGTAAAAAGAGCACACTGAGTCTGAGGCTGTTTCCAGCTCGGCAGCTGTAGACGGAGGTGAAACCCGAGCGGCGGCTCGCCCTCCGCCTGGCCCGCAGCCACACTCACATACACGCCATATTTCATGTGTGTGATTAGAAAACCCTGCTGCTGCAAAGAAAACACTGCGTTTCAATGAGCTGAGGCCGGCAGGAAGCAGCGCTCTACCTGCTTTTACCATCAGCGTGCCCTCAAAGGCTCTCTGGCCTGAGCCGGCGCTTTGAAACGTGAGCCGGGCCGCCGGAGGGGCTTTCAGAGGGCACTGCCAGATATGCTGCTCTCTAATCTCAGCCATCGATCACTGTCTGCTTGGACCGATGCCCCCCGGCCCAGGCCTGCAGTGTCAGCTCTGACCTGAGGCGGCGTGCAGCTGTGAGGAAATGTTCTGCAGGGTCACAGTGAGCTCGATCCTGACGAAGACCTCAGAGAAAAGAGGAGCTGCGGCTTTGCTTTAAAACTCTGTGAGAGATCTGCAGACCATAAAACTCTCATGTTAAAAAAAAACGGACTCAGCAAGCTTCCTGCTCGTTTTGGATCAAACGTGTTTGAGGCTTTGACGCAAAGACTGTTCATTCTAACGGTTCAGAGACCAGAATAAACGGCTCAGCTCGATCAGCAGAAGAGTGCAGGACATTTCCTGAAGAGAGCCAGAGGTTAATAATAACTGATGATTCAGTGATAATCTTTGGACAGACTGATTCAAAGCTCACAGGTCTGCGAGCTGAAGGTCGGCAGGCCGACGCTCAGAGAACCTGGTGCTTCTTTAACACGTCCAGCAGCTCTCAGCTGCAGGCACAAACCTGCTGCAGGGCCCGCCGGTCGCCGCCTGTACCCTCAGAGTTCAGGGTGTGGATTTATGAATATGGATTTGGCATTTCCTGTCTGATGTGTCCATGCAAACAGAAGACGAGATTTCAGACATTCCCAGGGGGAGGGTGGAACTTTGTGTTCTTCCCAACAATAAGAAAAAGATTTCTTCATACTTTCCTTTGAAAACTGGCACCAAAATATCAAAGCGACTGCAGACAGATGCAGCTCAGCGGGCGGGATTCATGTAAAACCCAACAGAACCGGACCAGCGCCGCAGACAGGATGAACCGCTCCTCCGATGTGAGCTGGACTCGTTTTTGGCAGTCTCTTGTCCTCCAACCCCCCCCCACGCTGCCATGTTACCTCTTCAGCACTCACTTTAAAGAGTGCACACGACCCTGGTTACGCTTTAACTAACGTCTGTAAGCGCTACGTAGAGCGGCTCCATCACACCTCAACGCCATCCAAGATGTCGGCCACAGAGGGCCCGCTGTGGCATCCGGCCCACAGGCTGGTGTCAGACAGAGTCCAGGAGGAGCAGACATTTGTTCCAGGTCAAAGGTCACAGCAGAGGGGTTTCTGATGAAGCCCCCGCTCTGTCTTTAAATAAAAAGCTTCCAGAAACAGGCAGGAAAAACTTTGGATTTGGTTCTGTATCGTGGCCCCTCCCATCACAGTAATAGAACCGATTCAAACATGTCACATATTAAACATGCACCAAGCACCTGTGACTAACCCGACAGAGGTCAGAGGTCGGGTTCTGTGGGTTTCCGAGTGTGCTGAAAGTTTCTCTGTAGGAGATGCTCTGGTGGACGAGGACGGGTTTTTATTCTGATGTGGTCCCTCCTGTCTGCATCCAGATGCTGAGACAGATGTTCATATGAGACAGTCACCTGAGCCCTCAGCAGGTAAATGGTTCCCAGTGTTTGTAAGATGTTGTGACAGGGATGATGTTTGCAGGGTTTTAGTCATGTTTCTGTCTCCGTGTTGTCTTGTCGAGGTCTCGTGTCCCCTTCCTGTTTCCGTGTTTTGTTCCATGTCTCTCCAGGCCGTCGTGTCCTCTGTTCCTTAGTTATATCTCCCGTTTCTGCGTCTTTATGTTTCCTGTTTCATTTCGACATTTGCGTGTACCGCTCGTGGTCTGATGCATTGTTCCACAGTAAACACATCCTTCATACCTGGTGGTCAGAGGACAGGCGGTCCTGGTGGAGATAACAGGGACCACCTGAGCGATGAGCACGCCCTCCGTGGACTAAAAAGCTGCTCTAAGCCACGAGACCATGAAGCAGTGCAGAGTCCTGGACTCTCGGTCCCTGAGAGCCAGCTGCAGAGAGGCCGAGCCGAGACTTCCTGAGAGCAGAGTCTGAGCATGTGCCGTGGTTCCAGTTCAGCGAGCTCCAACTGAACACAAAACCAAGCAACGAGGCTTCTTTCCTCGCCGGCTGACCCTCTCTTGAAGCCTCCTTTGAGCCAAAGTCCTCATGCCAAACATCCGGCGCTGTTCCAGAAACAGGGAATGTTGGACGGACCTGTGGGAAGCCCTGAGCTCGTTCTGCCTTGGCTGTAACTGGCTGACCTGAGTCAGGACATGAAAACCCGACGCCACCACATCCTCCATCTGCTGCGCTCTCAGACCAGAGGAGCTACGTGAGGTCACGGGGAAACATGAATGGAAATCGACCCGTGGGACTAGTGGAACAGACGGGACGCGCTGATTGAAGAGTTCAGTCGAACTTTCATTACCTCCATCAAAGACTGAAATACAAGAAGTTGGAGACGGCGCCGTCGCTGTGGTGTCGGTCCAAACGTCGTCCTGTTCTGCCCACACAGTGAGAAGCAGAGGACTGTGGGTCTGACAGTGAAGAGCATCGAGTCCTCTCCTTCGGCTTCCCTCCAGTCACTGCGAGAAACAACATGATTCTTGTTTTGGGAAACGACAGTTTAATGAAGCGCTTTGGGAAACGTCCTGTTTCGCTCCAGTTAAGCTAAAAAATTTAAAGTTGGCCCATAAAGTTCCAGCAGGCTCAAGAAGGAGACACGAGGGGGAAATAAAACCTGGAAATAAACCTAAAGGTTCATCAAAGATGGCGGCTTTCCCTCAGCGTGAACATCTCGGTATTAAAGGTGAAAACTCGAGCTCGACTGTGGTCGCTGATGTCATCCAGCTGTGTCGGGGTGGGTCCGAAAAGATGACATCACCCGAGTCCCAGCGACCTCCGGCTGACGTGAAAAGCAGGTGGATCCGCCACACCCATACATAACTTGTCCATCACTGTGTAGCCCCGCCCCCAAATCCTCACCCGCTTCCTGCTCATCCCTGAATGTAACAGACCACAGAGCAGAACCTCAGCACAGGTGGATCTGAGCGCTTTTTGTTCTGAGTTCCTCCTCACTGTCTCCTGACAGCAGACTGTGATGAGTTAATCAGCAGAACTTTTAGTTACTTTTTATAATGAGTATTTTCAGCTGTGTCAGTGACCTTTGACCTCACAGACTGCAGGATGTGTGCTCTAACTCTAAACGCACGCTCTCAGGTGAATGGTCGATTGTCTCTAATAAGCGACTTCCTGTCCAGCCGGGGTAAACCGACCCCTCCCTCCCCACTTCTCACAGTAACCATGATCCATGAGTTTCTGGTTCCTCTGCGAGACACTGAATACCTTCCCCCTTTTGCCCCAAACACAGAGGAACGCATTTCATCCTTCCTGAAGCAGCCGCTTAATTAAAGGCAATAAATTATCCAACTGTGAGGTCGGCTCGCTCAGAGGAAGCTGGAGGGAGGGGGGAGGGTTTTAGGGTGGGGGAGGCTGCTGAGGGAGGAAGATTCACGTCTCCTCGGACTGACGCCTGAATTAGGAGCGGTTGTGTTTGGAGGAACCTCGTTAGTACGCCGGTTCGTCCCCATCTGAGCACACGACATATTTATGTTTGTGTGCTCATAGTGGAGCATACCAGAACCATAAACTGTATATAAACAATGGCGGTAGCTGTGACGTCAGTCTTTGGTGACCATATTTGGACCAAAGGTTGACGCAGTTAATGCCAGGAAGCTTGGTTATCATCCACACACACAGATACTGGCCAATCAGTAATATCCAATCAGAATCCTACAGTCTAAGTCTACACCAATCCCGGAGCTCCGCCTTCTTGGACGGTCTGTTAGTACAGTGACCTCATGGCAGCTATATTATTGGTCACATGATGTCATTAAAAGGCTCCAACAGCACAAACACGGCCCAGAGGTCCAGCTCAGGTGAAGCTAGCGCAGCCATCTGTATCACCATTCACCTGTCAAAGAGGCCACGCCCATAATATGCAGGTTGCAAACATGTTTATTTGTGCTCACTGCTGCCTCTGCTGGACATCAGAGGAACTGCAGCTTTGACGCTGTGGCCTGTGGTCACATGACCTGTTACTCACCATCTCCCTGCTGACTCTGGCCGTCACCACGAACGTGAACTCTGAACTTTCTGAACATTGTCACACATCTGACATGATGCCTTCACTGTCTTCTTCGTCTGTGGGAAATGTCACCGGTAAACAATAAAACCCTCGCCGTTGTCACCAGCTGTGCTCCTAGCAGCCGTCAGCTCGTCGTGTCCCGGCTCTTCTTTGTGCATCTGACAGCGAGTCTGGATCCTCAGACGGACGCTCGACAGCTGCCAACTAATCATTCATTTCTCTTTAAAAGCAGAGATGAAGGCAGTTTCCACAATCCCCTAAAGAGGGCAGTCAAACATGGGCGTGCCATGGAGCCTGTCAGTCACAAGTCATCTGAAATCAAACCTCCGCTGAGGATCCAAAGTAGATTAATGATTTTGTTTTTTGTGTCTGCTGCCTTTGAAATGAGGTGCATGTAGAAAACTCCCAGAGGACTGGGACAGCAGATCCTCTGAGGGGGACAAATCTCTCCATGGCAGACGGGCCGATCTTTCCCATCAGGCCTGCTGAAGGCATCGCCGCTGAACCCCCCGGAGCGTCGATTCGAACGCAATGACTGAGCTGAGCTTCCCTTCCGACACCCGCAAACAAGACACGAAGGAAGAATTTAGCAAGACTCGGAGCTTCACACTGTGACTGCAGCCAAGGAAAGGCTCCACCTCTGGGACACCAACAGATCAACCCAAGCTCTGTGCACAGAAACCAAACAGCACAGACTTCACGTTTAATCGAGGTCAGAAGCACTTCTACGAGGTCACAGAGGGGTGGAGCCTATCCCAGCTGTCGTAGGGTGAAGGGCGGGGCTCACCTGCACAGCTAATCTTTCAAATATCTGCATGAGCTGTAAACATGATGAATTTTTATTTCTGGAGCGTTTTGACTTAAAAATCGAGTTTAAAGAGAAACGTGGAGCCAAAATGACGCAGTAGAGTCGGGACACTGAAGGCTGGTCTGAGACCAGTTTAAAGACAGAAACTGTGTGATGCTCCTCCGAAACATAACTTATAACTTTATAGTGAATGAAACTTGAATGAAGTCATAAATCGGGCTGATTGGAGCTTGTTGTGGACGTCTCGCTGTGATGCATTTGGATCATTAAAGAACGAGTTCAGCATTAAAAACCAAACAGGACAGAGATGAAGAATAGCAGGAAGTCAGTCTGTTTTAAACCCGCTGCCTTTGTGTCACTAGTTCCAGTTAAAATATCAATAAAGTCAAAAATATTTGAGTGTTTTGATTCTGGAGCCAATCCCAGTGAGTCTGTGTGATTCAGGCTAAATGTGGAGCAGCTGATGTGTTTATGCTACAACATGAACAAACATCACAAAAGCATAAATTTGAAATTCTGTTTCTTTCCACTTAAATTAAGGAAAATTAAGAATTTTAACTCAATTTAATTTAAATTCATTTATTGTAAATGAGTGATGGGGTTCACCTGCAGTACCATCACAGCCCACCAGGGGGTCGCAGAGCACACGGTGGGACTGTCTGTGTTATGGCAGGGGTGTGAAACATAAGGCTCACTGAGGCGTCGGACGAAGGCAGAAAGTTCGGACTTTAATCTGTTTTCCTGCCAATAAAAACTCCTCGCGACACCCGAGCGATCCAATAACACAGGACTAAATGAGAGTTCCTGATTTTGACCATCAACTGTTGAAATGTATGTTCCATGTTGTTGTTGTTGTTGTTGTTTACAGGCGGTCTTTTACACACTCACACATTTTTAAACAAGCCTCCTTCATCATGCAGACAACCAGATGTGCTGCAGTGAGAAGAGATATTTTACTGTTATTTTATCATTACATTAGAATCATGTATCCATCCCCAATATTTTGAACCCGTAACAGCAGGAATCACATGATCATATTTCAGGATTAAATGTGCAGTTAAACATCTTTGCACTGTTTACCTGATCCACGGGAGCTGAATGATGCCCGCAGTTCAAAATAAGTTTTAATTCAACCTTAAAAGAAGTCTCATTCTCACTTTATTTATTTTTTTACTTAAGTTTTTTTCCAGAGTGGATTTTTTAACTCTTGGATAGAAACGTGTCACAGCTGAGCTGAACAATAAACTGAAGTGCTGACGTTTTATTTCAGTGAAGCACCAAACGCAGCAAGAGTCAAAAATCAGACTCAGAAATCCACAGAATCAGTTTTATTTACGGAGTGGGAGGTCTGAGGGGGTCTACGGTCCAAAACTGTCCGTCCACGTCACAGGTTCGCTCTGTCTGCAGAGCAAATGGCTTCAGGAGTCCATTAGCAAGCTGCAGATCTGTCCGTTCTGGGCGGTTACATCACAGGAAGTGATCAAATCCAGAAACGCGCGGTGGACGGCGTTCGTCTTTGCCTTTACGATCGCCGTCTGTCCTCACGTTTCTCTTTTTAGTCCGTGGAGCGCTCTGAGAAGGCCCGCCGAGAACAGAGGCAAGCTCAGGTGTTTCCTCATCAGGCCACGCCCACAGGGCGGAGAGCTGATGGGCGGGGGTGAAGAGGCGTGGGGTCCCGCTCCACGCTATGGAGGTCTGCAGACCTGATCAGAGTCCTGCAGAGGAAACACAGAGGGTCGAGATCAGGAGGAAGGCCCGACGTAGCCTCAGGAACCTGTGTGTGTGTGAGAGAGTGTGTGAGAGAGAGAGAGAGGGAGTGAGAGAGAGTGTGTGTGTGTGAGAGAGTGTGTGAGAGAGAGAGAGAGGGAGTGAGAGAGAGTGTGTGTGTGTGAGAGAGTGTGTGAGAGAGAGAGAGAGGGAGTGAGAGAGAGTGTGTGTGTGTGAGAGTGTGTGTGAGAGAGAGAGAGAGTGTGAGAGAGAGAGAGAGAGCATCGTTCAGTAAAAGCTGAGAAGAAAAACTCGTCGACCTGCCGTCTCCACTGACTTCACCCTCCCTCCCTCCCTCCCTCCTCCTCCTCCTCCTTAATAATAAAAACTGCTTACAGAGTAATTGGACTCTGTGTAATCAAATAAAGAGATGAGCGTGCCTCTCACTAACGATCAGTTCATTAGACTGAACGTGGAGCGGCTCTCAGAGGATTCATTGACCTTTAAATCAGAGGGAACTGGTTTTAATTAGTGAGGAGGTGCTGAAGCTCAGGCTGTTGGAGCCGTTCAGGATCAATCCAAAGTGCGCGACATACTGACATTGGCTGAGTGCCACCAGTGCAGAGGCCGCGGGCGTTTCTGTCACGTCTTTATAGCAGCAGATTCACTTCAAACAGCCAGATTACAAGAAAGTCTAAAGATCTCTTTCAAATTAAAAGCCCTTTTAAGCAGCAAAGGGTCCACTGAAAATACTAGAACGCCTTTAATTTGAAGAGAATGCAGGAAGTGCTGGCTCTGTGTGGCGTCACTCACGGTGGTTTCCTGCTACGCCGGGCGGCTCCTCTGGCTGCAGGGTGCAGGCGGT
The DNA here is from genome assembly GCF_013358895.1 of Oreochromis aureus. Taxonomy (NCBI): domain Eukaryota; kingdom Metazoa; phylum Chordata; class Actinopteri; order Cichliformes; family Cichlidae; genus Oreochromis; species Oreochromis aureus. The sequence continues at coordinate 42,242,862 of NC_052947.1, forward strand.
GGTGCTACATGTAGTGCCACTGTCCCTCCACGCCCATCCCCATCCCTACACCACCCATCGGACCTGTCACACACACACACACACACACACACACACACACACACACACACACACACACACACAGATGAAAGCACTGCCCCCTTCCTTCAGCTCCTCTGGAAATAAAACTATGAAATCAGCCACGACTGTGATCTCTGCAGCGTGTCCTGGACTGTAGCTTTGCATGAAGCTCAGTTCACAATAAGCCGTCCTCTCTGTGTTAAATCTAAACTTTGATTTCAATGTGCAGATTCTGCAATAATGAAACACAATCGAGCCCACAGCAGCATAAGCTGTGTGTGTGTGTGTGTGTGTGTGTGTGTTTACCAGGCGGTCTGATTCCCATGGGCGTCTGACCGTCCACCGTGAAGCTTCCCATTGGCTGGCCATCTGGGCCATACGGCGGTGCTTGGCTCACTGGGGAGAGAGACGACAGCTCGTTTTAATGGTGGAGGACGCATGGAGTCGGGACCCGAGGCCGTCGGCCGGCCTGCACTGACACCGCCACAGCCTCCATGTTACAGCCACACACAAAGGCGTGTTCAGATCCACACCAATCAGGTCCATCCGTGATCTTTTTCCCGCCCAGCTTCTTGTTTAGTTTTTTTCTGACACTTACAGTCTGTGCAGAGTAACTGTGCATGATTCACAGTCCAAAATAATCCTCCTTTAAGTGATTCCGAGTGCCACCCCTCAGTTCATCTGTCTGAGGCCAGCTGCGTTAGCTCCTGCGTTGCGCTCCAATTAGAGCGATGGGAATCGGAGGTTAGCGCCTGCTTCTAATAAAAGCTGGCTTCACATGAAAGCCTCCCTCACTCTGCTGTTGGGTAAAAACACGAATCGATAGAAAACGACTGCTTCCAAATATCAAACGATCGGCTGTTTTCACGCGTGCTGTGTTATGAAAACACAGCAGGAAAAGAAGCAAAACGTAAAAGAAATATAACATCACATCACTGCATTACGTGTTCGAATACCTTTGGAATAACGTCACATCTGTTAAAGCAGCTGTGATGTTCTCGCGGTGGTGGGGGCCATCGGTTGGACATGAACGGAGAGGTTTGGTTCCTCGTGGTGGAATCGGCCTCGTTCCCTGAAGCTGTTTCTCACCGCCGTCTTTCAGCGGCGTTTCCAAACCTTTGTGAGGAAGTCAGCCGCGGGGTTAATGCTAAGAAAGTTCAAGGGCCAAAAGGCTAACAGGATTTTAGCTCCACTTTAGCCGGGGCTCCTATTTGTTTTAATCCCTGCTTCAAACGTTGAATGGAGTGGTCAGTCAAAGCGATTAGCGTCTTTGTCTGGAGCTAATCCCGCCAGGGTTTAGAAGCTATTCAGAGTTTAAGCCTCTCCACTCGCTCCAACGCTCCGAGGAACCGAGCGAGACGCCGCTTTTTCAGCTCGCCTTACATTCGGACCGAGTTCCCATGAACACTGGCGTTTCGGTCCCAGCCGGGCGTTTGGAAAACTCGTGCAGACACGCTGGAGGAGCACGGATACTAGAGGAGTTTCTGATTTTATGGAAACGTTCCAGATTATTTGCCATAAATCAGCCGCTGAGCTCCAACATCGTCCGGTTTCGTCAGCCGCTAATACACCTGTGAGACCTCACCTGCTCTGTTGGATTGATCGATCATGGGCTGAACAATCCGCCGCCTCGCGTTGATGAACCTGAAAGTCAAAGAAAAAAAGTCAACAGTTTGTTTTTTAAGAACGACAATAAACTCGTTCAAACAGGAGAGAACGAGCTGCTGCATAGCTTTACTGCGTGGTGTCGACCCCGTTACCGAAGCTAGCGTTACCTCTGACGTTTCCTCGCTAACCCACTTTGGACCAGTTCATTAGGTACACTTTGGTTGGAGGTCTGGCCACGTGGCAGCCACCTCAGGTCACCAACAGCATTCACAGTTATTCTGGAGAAATCTTTGATTTTATTCATTAATAATAAATTGCTTCAGGTTCAGTTTAAACACCGAGCAGCTCAAACTGGCTTCACTGGAAACTCGTTCAGCTCACTGGTTTAAATTTTACCGTCATTTACGCAAACATCGAGGCCTTGGTGTAGGAGAGCGCCCTGATGCAGGCGTGTTACAGAATCAGCTTATTGGAACTCAGGTCCATCTGACCTACTACTAAATAAATGTCTAAAATCCAGTTTGGACATTTTTTTAATGGCAGAACAGAAACTGTTAGATGTTTAACATGATCAGCACAAATCAATCAGATCACTTCCTGGAGATTAACCAATGGGAAGCCGTTGGTGAGCACTGGCCACGTCTCCTAAATACGCTTCTAAAGCCATCATCCTGCTATGCGTGACCTCCGACCCGGCACCTCCTGTGACCTCGCCAGTTACTCCCATTAGTCACCCCCCCCCCCATTCTGGCCTTCCTCAACTTAAAGACCTATGTAGCCCCCCCCCCCCCCGGCCTCAAGTGAAAGCTCTATGGTTTCCTACTTGATTTATGTCCTCCTACATACTGAGCCCCGGGTGGGGAAAGGACCATTTCAACAGGAGGGTGGGGGGGGTTCTTTTCAGAAAAACAAAGGCCACAGCTGACCTCCGGGGGACTGAAAAAGGTACGGGGGGGAGGAGGAAGGGTGAGATGGTCATGAGGTGAGTCAGAGTAAAGCTCTCAGTAACTCTCTGCCATCAGCCCGTTAGCCCCTTATCCCAGCTTACTGAATCCTACAGGGAAAAATCATCCATCAGGAGGGAGGCAGGAAAGAATGGAGGGACAAAAATGTGCTGAAAACCCGACCCCAGCACAGAGCGACGACCCAGGAGGGAAAGTCCCAGCGTTTAATGGTCCAATGGTGTGGTCGGCCTCTTATCGAGGTCAAATGGTTGCTCTGCAGAGGTCCACTGCAGAGAAGATGTATGCTCCCACTAAACCTACCCGCCAAAGGGCATCACAGGAACCGCGAGCCCCATCACCGCAAAGGTGTCACCGCTGGAACCGGCACACTCAAAAACCTCTGAGGAACCGTTTCCAAGTCTCAGACAGTAACAGGAAACACCCGGAGTCACAGAGCGGAGCCTCCTCCTCAGACCTCCAGAACCGACCTGCCGGGACGACTGAAAGTCCTACATCTGGGACCGCGTGCGAGGCCGTGGTCACGATCCCTCTGCAGCACTAGGCCGCCATTTTGTTTCTTGCCTCCAACACATTTAAGGCCAGAGAAAAACAACGCGACCAGAACCTGATTTCTCTGAAATAATGAAAACTTCAGGCGTAGCTTCAAAGGACGATCGGCCTCCTGACCCCCCACGACCCGGCGGGGAGGGGCGGGCTCGGGCCGCTCTGTACAGTCAGTGTTTAAACAAAGCAGATCTATTAATCACACACACACTCCCCATCCGCCTGCTTGTAAAACATGTAGAAGCTCCGCCCACTTAGAGAGTCATTCTCAGGTCAGCACCCCCTCACTCTCCACCACAGGCGTGTTTAAATAAACCAGTCCAGCTGTTTGCCATGAAAATGCCATTTACACCAACTGCACCCCCCCCCCCACACACACTTACACACACACGCACACACACACGCACGCACACACACACGCACACACACACACACAGAGTTTAACGTGTCGTCTCATGTCTGAATAATAAACTCCCTCCTCTCGTTCACACGAATCATCGAGCGAATGAATTCACCTTGATGTCGGACGCTTTCACAAACCGTCCAATCACAGCGGCCCAGGAAGTGGCGACCTTAATCCCCGCCATCACTCACAGGCTTTTCATAACAAACACATGCAAAACAGGCGGGAAGTGCGCCCAGTCGGGGTGTTCACGTTCGCCGCAGTGTTCGTGTCACAAGTTCACGAGTTAGTCGCCACGTCAGCAGACAAACGAGTGACACGTGAAGCTAGGCAACAAGCTGCCAAACAAAACAGACGTGATCGGTCTGAGCGTGCCCAACCTCGCCATGGTGTGTTCTCCCAGAGGACGTACGAGGTTCCTGGATCAGTGAGGCGGCGAGCGGTGAGATGTCACAGTGATAGGCAGCGAATCAGAGAAAAGACCCTCTTTCTATCTTTTGTTTCATAAAACATGAATACACACGCCGACCTGACAGGCTGAAAAATGAAAGCCTGCAGTTCCTCTGACGACCAGCAGAGGCAGCAGTGAGCCAGCCCCACAGACTCACACCCTGTGCGGGGCGAGGACGTGTACATAACTCGCTTGTGTGGGGCGTGGCCTCTCTGACTGGAGGGATGGCGACACAGGCGGAGGTGGTGGGGGATAGTTTTGTTTTTCTACAGTAATCGGATATTTTCGACTTCCTGTTTTTGACGCGAGGATCGCTGAAGCCCGGTGAGAAGACGTTCTTTTATTAAACTGAAGCTTTCGCGCTCGCTGTGTCAGATTCTGAAGTCATTAACGAGTCGTTCTGCTGAAAAATGTTAAACTGTTGCCATGGTAACGGGACCGGAGGCAGTTTGACCTCACGGCCGTGCACTTCACTTTCTTCTCCTCTCCTTGCTTCCTTCTCCTAGCCTCCTGTGTTTGCCTCCTCGACACAGTCTGACTACAGTCAGACATGGATACGGACATTTATTCACTCTACTGGCAACATTAGCACAGGTGAGGTGCAGGTGACACACACTCCCAGCAGAGCATCCCTCAGGTCTCCACCTCAGAGCTCCAATTAGCTCTCTAACTAAGCACCTCCGTCCTCCTGAGAGTGGAGACGAAGAAACCCCGCAGGAATTCACCCGCACCCTGCTCATTAGGCTCGGCGTGGGGGTGGGGCCGACGGTCGGCCTTCCCATAAATACCTGCGACTGCTTGGTGACTCACCAGTTGTTGACCTGCAGGATGGTGAGGCCGGTGTCCTGGGCCAGCTGCTTCTTCTGCTCCTCCGACGGGTACGGGTGCTGCAAATAACAAAGGAAGCAGTGAGCCAATTAGAGAAGGAAGCATCCTGGGACTCCTGTTAATGTGTGCCTAATCAGCACACACACACACACACACACACACACACTGTGTAGGTGTGTCATTTTTACTAAAACACCGGTGACGTGGTGGTGTAACTGCCGTGTACGTTTGCAGTTTAACAGTCACTGTTTCATTTGAGCGAACGCTCTGATCACAGCTGATCATCTGGATTTAAACACATGACGTCTGCAGATAAACTTATAAACATGACAGAAAATAATCCCTGAGACGGCCGGCCGGTGTTTGAGCCTGCAGATTCTGAATCCTCTGAAGATTCAGTGACTGTTATGTAAAGTGTGTGTTTCTCTAACCTGCGGCTGCATGCTGCGGACGGTGACATATGAAGTGTTTTTTCAGTTTTAATATTTCTTTTGTTCTCTATGCTGTGAGTGAAAAATGTATCTTTGAGACGTTACGGCGTCCCGGCTGTCTGCAGCTCACTTCGTGCCAAATGTCTCAAAGCAGCATTTGTGGAAAAAAGCACTTTAAATAAAGCACTGGGGGTTCGGGTGGGGGTCAGGGGTGGGTGTGTGGGAGTTCATGTAAAGTTCATGTTAACGACGTTCAGCAGCGCCATGAACAATAAATAATGTCTTGAGTTTGTTGGTGCGCTGACTGAAACCAGCTGCTGCCGGTCGTCCACGGCAGGCCGCCGCCCGGCAGGCCGCCGCCCGGCCCCACAGAGCAGCACCTCCACACTGAGCTAACACCACCCTCGGTCCAGTCTGCAGACACCCAGATGTGCAGGCCAACGTGGACAGCACGCTCAGTTCCAGGTCAGACTCATACTGAGATGGAGCCCCACACTGTCACTGACGTAAAGCTGGACTTTCATCCAGAGAGGAGGCCGACTGAGTGACAGGCAGGTTTGTAGCAGAGTCAGGACTCTGCAGGACTCCCTCTCAGCCAGGCCGTCTCTCTGGGCTCTAATCAAGGTTTTGTTTAAAGGTGAATAAATTTATGGTGGTATTAAAAATGTCTCTGAGGGAGCTGCGAGAGGCTGGAAGGCTCGTCCTGTGACGGCAGACAGGAGAAGCTGGCAGGTTTCTTTCAGCACCTCCTGCTTTGACTAAAAACCCATTTAAGGTTTCACCACCTCCTCCCTTCATGTGGCGAGCAGGGAAACGTCCCGTCCTCCTGCCAAAGCTCTGTGATCTGATAGCAGGTAATTGTCCTAAACAGCATCTAACTGGCCACAATCAGCACGCCGTTTCGTCACGTTTGAGCGGCGTTCTCCAGGGGAAGGCTGCTAACGTGTCTCCGGGGAAGGTTTCATCACAAACTGGATGAGATAAAGGAGAGCAGAGACCCCGGGCTGTTTACAGACAGACGGAGCTCATCGCAGCTCTGAAACCACAGTCGCCCCTGTCAGAGGGCGGAGTCAGCCCAATTATTAACACAACGCCAACACGACTCTGTAACTGTGCAAAAGAAATGTAGCTAACAACCACTCATCTCTATTCCTCATCTTCATCAAGAAGCTTCTTCCTCTGAACTGCACTGCTGCTGAGACTGCAGGGGTGGATTCTGATTGGACAACCTGTGGAAGCCAGCTGAGGGGCAGCACTCAGGGCCTGACGGACACTGTGAGTGTTCACACGGCTCACATAAATATTTATGGTAATGTTAAATAAATAAATGTTTACATGTTTATACATGTGTGTAAATATTCACACACACACACACACACACACAGACAACATGTCTGTGTGTGTGTGTGTGTGTGTGTGTGTGTGTGTGTGTGTGTGTGTGTGTGTGATCCTGACAGATGAAATCTTCATTCTGGAATAAATAAAATCAATTATTGATGCTTCGGTGCTTCTGGGAGAAAAACAAAGTGTTGATCTGTGATTGGAGTTTTTTTACATCCCAGCACGTCTGCCAAACTCTGTCCAACACTCAGCATGACGGCTGCAGCAGCCATATCATCATCATCATCATCATCATCACAGGAGACAAACAGACGTTCTTCAGGTTGATGATGGTCGTCCACGTCAGCGCTGTCACGTTACATCAATCCTACGAGTCTCGTGTCGTTCTCAGTAAACACATTTTGTGTTTGTGCTGTTTCTCGATGACATCATGTGACCAGTAACGTGGCTGCTGTGATGTCACTAACAGACGGACAGGCCTGAGCTCCACTCTGGGTTTTACACGGCGGTCTGCGAGTGTGTGGCTGCGGCCATGTTTTTGGCCCCAACGTGACCCCGTTCTTCTCATCGCTTTATCATTCACGCTGTCAGGGAAGAAAGGACGCCGTGTGATGCATGTGGACACATGCGGCACCGTTTCTGGGTGTGCTCGAGGCGGGCGGGGGGTGAGAGGTCAGTAAAGGCGACCCCTGCAGAGGGCGGGGCCCCGGGGCCCCCGGAGAGCCTGTCACAGAGGTAATGGATGATGTTTTCACTGCAGGGTGAGGCGGCCTTCCCGCACAGAGGCCTTTCTTTTTGAGCAAAGCCCCAGAGCCCCGCCGGTGACGGAGCGCCTCTGATCACAAAAGGTTCCCTAACGAACGCTGACCCCAGATCTGCATCTGCACACGCCTCCACCCTCACAGAGAAAAACAAGCCGGGCTGGTCCCGCCTTCTTTGCTCTGAAAAGACTCAAAGTGTCAGCTCAGTACGAAGTGAGTCTGCTGTCGGAGGCAGTCAGAAGCAAACGCTCCCCGATTGTTGCTCTGAGCGTTGGAGGGCGGAGCCTTTGGAGCCAAAGCAGCTTCATGTGGATAAAATGTGTTTGAAGGAGCTGCTGCATCCTGTGCTGAAGGACAGGAAGTGCAATAAGTTTATCTGAGGGTCCTTCTAAGCTCTCCTGTGATTGGACGCAGGACGTTTCCTCCTGCTCCTCCGTGTTATAGGTTCATATAGCGAGGATGACGACCAACCTGCTAGCTGGAAGTTAGCCCCGCGGCAGGTCAGCTAGCTGATGATGTCATCAGATGAAGGAGTCAGGATTTCATCTGCTGATGCTGACCTACATGATGAGCTCAGTCAGATATCGATGATGGATAAACCTGTTAATACAGATGATGATGATGATGATGAGGCCGCATTCACATGTACACGGAGCGTTTCTCTGTGCGGTCTGAGGCCGTAAACACAATCACGCTCACGTTAATGCTCTCCATTTGTTCACTCTGTGGCGCCGAACATCAGACTGTATACTCAGGGCGGGGGGAGGGGGCGACACGATGATGGACGGAGTCTGGGAGGAGACGCCAGGACCAGATGGAGGCGAAGGTAGATTTCCATTCAGGGGCGTTTGATGTCTGATGGCGTTATTAGAGAGACTTCCTGTTCGGTGTGGCTCCGATTGTGTGTGTGTGTGTGTGGGGGAGGGGGGAGCTGCACACGTGTTGCTTTGCTGGTTAGCTGCGTTCTTCCACCCACATCTGCAGCTCTGAGGCTGTAAACAGCTGCTGATGCTGATGGATGGGTGGAGGTGTCCCGCCGCCCTCTGACCCCTGACAGTCGGAAGCCGGGGGGGTC